>NC_083580.1:8748072-8973072 GCF_027579695.1 Neoarius graeffei
CAATGCGCTGCCGAAGCGCGCAGAAGGTGTTAGTACGCCTGTCATTATAGTGCGCACTTTCCATAGCATAGAAAATCGCTACGTTTCAATTTGTGTAACTGAACTTGTTTCATGTCACTGGTCATATAAACCTATGTAAACAGGAAAAACGCGGAAGAGTTTGGTCGCATCTAACTACAGCCCCCAAAAATACCATTGGCCATGCTGAGCCTAGCTACATTGCTAACAGGAGTGACAGCGCGTCTGACTGCGTCTGACTGACTGGGAGGTCGCGCAAAGCTCGGAGAGGTACGGAGCAGCTCGTCTCAATTCAGATAAGAGCATATTTCATTATGGAAGTACGGTGGACTGTTCCTTTAAGTACAGTACTCAAGTAAATGTACTTTGTTACTGTCCACCTATGGTTTTAGTCATACCTTTCTTCACGTGTTTTTGATAGTGTCTTGCAAAGTATTCATCCCCCTTGTCCTGTTTTGTCGCATTACAAGCTGGAATTAAAATGGATTTTTTTTTTGGGGGGGGGGGGGGGTTAGCACCATTTGATTTACACAACGTGGCGCAAACCCAACACTTCCCATTACTAGGGCTTTCCCCAAAACGTGGATACCCGGCGTTCCATGGTGCTGTGACATCAGCGCCACACTGTCATTTGCATACCAAAAAAAAAAAAAAATCCAATACCATAAATTAAACAATGCAGCACACTTTCCACACCTAAATATCTCTTACTGCTCTCTGAAAATGAATATTAACTATAGAAATAGGAATATATTGTAATATATTGGTCAAGACTATCCTGGGACTCAACCCAGAAGTGAAAATAAAGGGTTTCAATGTGTGTACTGACTGTCATTCGCAACCACGTTCTAGGCGCTGGTCGCTAGGTGGCGATGTTGTGTGATTTGACCACAATTCTGTTCCTGGCATCCTGGAATTGGAAAATGAAGAGGCGTGCTATGTAGTGTTTTCATTTCAAATCTAATTTTGCCCTATAAAATTTGCCCCTTGCATATTCGACAAGGTAAAAAACAGCAAATTTAATGTTGAATTGTGCCTAAATCAGCCCTAGATGCCACCAGAATGTACCACTTGAAGTCTCTAATTTCAAAATTTTCCGGGAGACCATGCCCCCCCAGACCCCCTTAGCAGGCTTTGGGGCCCTCTGGGCTGTGGCTCTGCATCAGTAGCACTTCTCTGATATTTTTTCTGGGGAAAGCCCTGATCACCCCATTCCTACAGTGAAGCATGGTGGTGGCAGCATCATGCTGTGGGGATGTTTTTCATCTGCAGGGACAGGAAAGCTGATCAGGACTGAAGGAAAGATGGATGGCACTAAATACAGGGCAATTCTGGAGGAAAACCTGTTTGAGTCGGTCAGAGGTTTGAGACTGGGACGAAGGTTCACATTCCAGCAGGACAATGAACCTAAACATACTGCTAAAGCTACACTGGAGTGGTTTAAAGGGAAACATTTAAATTTCTTGGAGTGGCCTAATCAAAGCCCAGACCTCAATCTAATTGAGAATCTGTGGCATAACTTGATTGCTGTTCACCAACACAACCCATCTAACTTGAAGGAGTTGGAGCAGTTTTGCCTTGAGGAATGGACAACAATCCCAGTGGCTAGATGTGCTAAGCTAATAGAGACATACCCCAAGAGACTCGCAGCTGTAATTGCAGCAAAAGGTGGCTCTACAAAGTATTGACTTTGGGGGTGGGGGGTGAATACCTGTGCACACTCCAGATTTCTTTTATTTTTATCATAATTATTATTTGTGTCACAATAGAAAAAATGCACCTTTCAGTTGGTAAGCATGTTGTGTAAATCAAATTGTGCTAGCCCTCCAAAAATCCAATTTAATTCCAGTTTGTAATGCGACGAAACAGGACAAACACCAAGGGGGATGAATACTTTTGCACGATAGTGTACAGCCTGTGTTTCTCAAAGAATTCCCAACCCAACTCCATCTCAAAGGCCACATAAAAGATCTGAAACTAGCCCAAAATACAGGCATTAGAAAAGCGAGATGATGTTCTTTATTTCAGCCTTTGCTTGGAAAACAGGCTCACCACGGTGCGCATGCGTTTCTGATGATGTACAGCCATGAACCACTCCATAATCCCACATTCCCTTTTCCAAACTTTGCAATATATCCTACAATAGAAATGGTTCTGTACAGCACACTGTCTGCACTTACGCTTTGCCTTTGTTTGTGGAAATGTATTCGATTTAATTTGCTATAAAACAATATCCTGGCCACAGAGTATTTTTAAATGACCCAAATTTGGTGTAAAAATCCTGCAACTCTGTCGTTAGCTGTCATGTCTTTTTCCCTTCTTCCAATAAAAAGTTTTATCGAGCATGGGGCAGTGTGATTCCTGCCCCAGTGGGCCTCGAGTCGTGCTTGCTTGCAGTTCCCATTTTTTGACCACTAGGTGCAATAATAACTCAATGGAAGCGAAGAGGAAGAGTGAGCGCACTGCCACATGACAGCTCAACATCTGGAAAGGAGAAATAACCTCGAAAGCAATCACTCCGTCTCAATAAATGACTAATAAACTAAATGAGCAAAGAAGGGCATTTTAAAGGAACAGTCCACCGTACTTCCATAATGAAATATGTTCTTCTCTGAATTGAGACGAGCTGATCCGTACCTCTCCGAGCTTTGCGCGACCTCCCAGTCAGTCAGACGCGCTGTCACTCCTGTTAGCAATGTAGTTAGGCTCAGCATGGCCAATGGTATTTTTTGGGGCTGTAGTTAGATGCGACCAAACTCTTCCGCGTTTTTCCTGTTTACATAGGTTTATATGACCAGTGATATGAAACAAGTTCAGTTACACAAATTGAAACGTAGCGATTTTCTATGCTATGGAAAGTGCGCACTATAATGACAGGCGTACTAACACCTTCTGCGCGCTTTGATAGCGCATTGATACGGAGCTCAGATATCAATGCGCTGCCGAAGCGCGCAGAAGGTGTTAGTACGCCTGTCATTATAGTGCGCACTTTCCATAGCATAGAAAATCGCTACGTTTCAATTTGTGTAACTGAACTTGTTTCATGTCACTGGTCATATAAACCTATGTAAACAGGAAAAACGCGGAAGAGTTTGGTCGCATCTAACTACAGCCCCCAAAAATACCATTGGCCATGCTGAGCCTAGCTACATTGCTAACAGGAGTGACAGCGCGTCTGACTGCGTCTGACTGACTGGGAGGTCGCGCAAAGCTCGGAGAGGTACGGAGCAGCTCGTCTCAATTCAGATAAGAGCATATTTCATTATGGAAGTACGGTGGACTGTTCCTTTAAGTACAGTACTCAAGTAAATGTACTTTGTTACTGTCCACCTATGGTTTTAGTCATACCTTTCTTCACGTGTTTTTGATAGTGTCTTGCAAAGTATTCATCCCCCTTGTCCTGTTTTGTCGCATTACAAGCTGGAATTAAAATGGATTTTTTTTTTTGGGGGGGGGGGGGGTTAGCACCATTTGATTTACACAACGTGGCGCAAACCCAACACTTCCCATTACTAGGGCTTTCCCCAAAACGTGGATACCCGGCGTTCCATGGTGCTGTGACATCAGCGCCACACTGTCATTTGCATACCAAAAAAAAAAAAAAATCCAATACCATAAATTAAACAATGCAGCACACTTTCCACACCTAAATATCTCTTACTGCTCTCTGAAAATGAATATTAACTATAGAAATAGGAATATATTGTAATATATTGGTCAAGACTATCCTGGGACTCAACCCAGAAGTGAAAATAAAGGGTTTCAATGTGTGTACTGACTGTCATTCGCAACCACGTTCTAGGCGCTGGTCGCTAGGTGGCGATGTTGTGTGATTTGACCACAATTCTGTTCCTGGCATCCTGGAATTGGAAAATGAAGAGGCGTGCTATGTAGTGTTTTCATTTCAAATCTAATTTTGCCCTATAAAATTTGCCCCTTGCATATTCGACAAGGTAAAAAACAGCAAATTTAATGTTGAATTGTGCCTAAATCAGCCCTAGATGCCACCAGAATGTACCACTTGAAGTCTCTAATTTCAAAATTTTCCGGGAGACCATGCCCCCCCAGACCCCCTTAGCAGGCTTTGGGGCCCTCTGGGCTGTGGCTCTGCATCAGTAGCACTTCTCTGATATTTTTTCTGGGGAAAGCCCTGATCACCCCATTCCTACAGTGAAGCATGGTGGTGGCAGCATCATGCTGTGGGGATGTTTTTCATCTGCAGGGACAGGAAAGCTGATCAGGACTGAAGGAAAGATGGATGGCACTAAATACAGGGCAATTCTGGAGGAAAACCTGTTTGAGTCGGTCAGAGGTTTGAGACTGGGACGAAGGTTCACATTCCAGCAGGACAATGAACCTAAACATACTGCTAAAGCTACACTGGAGTGGTTTAAAGGGAAACATTTAAATTTCTTGGAGTGGCCTAATCAAAGCCCAGACCTCAATCTAATTGAGAATCTGTGGCATAACTTGATTGCTGTTCACCAACACAACCCATCTAACTTGAAGGAGTTGGAGCAGTTTTGCCTTGAGGAATGGACAACAATCCCAGTGGCTAGATGTGCTAAGCTAATAGAGACATACCCCAAGAGACTCGCAGCTGTAATTGCAGCAAAAGGTGGCTCTACAAAGTATTGACTTTGGGGGTGGGGGGTGAATACCTGTGCACACTCCAGATTTCTTTTATTTTTATCATAATTATTATTTGTGTCACAATAGAAAAAATGCACCTTTCAGTTGGTAAGCATGTTGTGTAAATCAAATTGTGCTAGCCCTCCAAAAATCCAATTTAATTCCAGTTTGTAATGCGACGAAACAGGACAAACACCAAGGGGGATGAATACTTTTGCACGATAGTGTACAGCCTGTGTTTCTCAAAGAATTCCCAACCCAACTCCATCTCAAAGGCCACATAAAAGATCTGAAACTAGCCCAAAATACAGGCATTAGAAAAGCGAGATGATGTTCTTTATTTCAGCCTTTGCTTGGAAAACAGGCTCACCACGGTGCGCATGCGTTTCTGATGATGTACAGCCATGAACCACTCCATAATCCCACATTCCCTTTTCCAAACTTTGCAATATATCCTACAATAGAAATGGTTCTGTACAGCACACTGTCTGCACTTACGCTTTGCCTTTGTTTGTGGAAATGTATTCGATTTAATTTGCTATAAAACAATATCCTGGCCACAGAGTATTTTTAAATGACCCAAATTTGGTGTAAAAATCCTGCAACTCTGTCGTTAGCTGTCATGTCTTTTTCCCTTCTTCCAATAAAAAGTTTTATCGAGCATGGGGCAGTGTGATTCCTGCCCCAGTGGGCCTCGAGTCGTGCTTGCTTGCAGTTCCCATTTTTTGACCACTAGGTGCAATAATAACTCAATGGAAGCGAAGAGGAAGAGTGAGCGCACTGCCACATGACAGCTCAACATCTGGAAAGGAGAAATAACCTCGAAAGCAATCACTCCGTCTCAATAAATGACTAATAAACTAAATGAGCAAAGAAGGGCATTTTAAAGGAACAGTCCACCGTACTTCCATAATGAAATATGTTCTTCTCTGAATTGAGACGAGCTGATCCGTACCTCTCCGAGCTTTGCGCGACCTCCCAGTCAGTCAGACGCGCTGTCACTCCTGTTAGCAATGTAGTTAGGCTCAGCATGGCCAATGGTATTTTTTGGGGCTGTAGTTAGATGCGACCAAACTCTTCCACGTTTTTCCTGTTTACATAGGTTTATATGACCAGTGATATGAAACAAGTTCAGTTACACAAATTGAAACGTAGCGATTTTCTATGCTATGGAAAGTCCGCACTATAATGACAGGCGTACTAACACCTTCTGCGCGCTTCGGCAGCGCATTGATACCTTCACTCCTGTTTTTTTTTCTCTCCCCCACCCCCCCTAACTTCCGTCAATACAACCAACGTGACCACCAAGACAAGTAGCCTGCGGGGGAGAGGGGGGAGAGGGGGAAAACAGGAGTGAAGGTATCAATGCGCTGTCGAAGCACGCAGAAGGTGTTAGTACGCCTGTCATTATAGTGCGGACTTTCCATAGCATAGAAAATCGCTACGTTTCAATTTGTGTAACTGAACTTTGTTTCATGTCACTGGTCATATAAACCTATGTAAACAGGAAAAACGTGGAAGAGTTTGGTCGCATCTAACTACAGCCCCAAAAAATACCATTGGCCATGCTGAGCCTAGCTACATTGCTAACAGGAGTGACAGCGCGTCTGACTGACTGGGAGGTCGCGCAAAGCTCGGAGAGGTACGGATCAGCTCGTCTCAATTCAGAGAAGAACATATTTCATTACGGAAGTACGGTGGACTGTTCCTTTAAAGCCCGTTAGACCCATGTAACGATCATATTTTATTTTTCTGAATATTTGTATTTTATAGGCGGTTTATAAATCGCATTGAAATGTTGCGAACTAATGTTGTAGTTGTCTGATGACAGCTACAAGATTTAACCTGAATTATCATAAATTTAATCTATTAGTTTGGAAATATAACTTCTCTCCTAAAGCAATGTCAGGAAGATGCATGAAGGTGTGCGAGTGAAAAGCCATTTTGAGCCAACAATCGAACAATTTCGACCTCAGAATCCATAAAACACTGATCTGTTCAAGGTCACCAGACAGAAATGTATCTTAGAGCTTGGTAGAAAATATTATGCCCTCACAGAGCCATGAGTGAACATGGGGAAATGTGTTTATCAAATACGAGCAAAACCTTGGGACTTGCAGATCTTCAACACACACTCTGGCTTATATTTTATTCATAGGATGAATAAAATAAAACCTTCTGATCCAAGTGATTCAGCTCTACCATGACGCACTCTCCAAGAAAAGAAATCAACACCGCACCTGATGGTTAGAGACAGGTTTATGTGAGACTTTAAGCTGATTTCACATTTTGTTTTCGGTTTTATACCTCTGTGTGCGTGTGTGGAAGAACAGACACGGAGGCCAAGAGTCTTGTTCGCGAGTTAATGAGATTTATGCCATCTTGAATCAAAAAATATTTTACTGCCAATATTGCAAAAGAACTAAAAATAACACAACGCAACATCTCACTTTAACTCTGGCTGCACACAATCGAGTCATATAAGCAGCATCTCTTCGATTTTCAGCCTCAGCGACACTGAAAACCTCCTCATCTCCGCAGTTACACCAGTCTTTATTCAGTCATTCTTAGCGATAAAAATGGGTCTAATCTCGACTGCTAATTAAGACTGGTAAGTGTATTATTACACTTTTTTTTTTTGAAGTATCAGCAGCAAAGTCACATGCAAATTTGAAAGCACCCTAACAGCACAGAATGAGCTTTATGAGATTATTACATCAAGGTAAGTTATTTTAAAAAATGAACACCAAGTAGTACAAATTGAGAAGCTTGTTTTAAATCTGGTTGGACGCAAGAGCAAAACTAAATCATTCATCGCTGAAATAATTTTGCTGCAATCTCAGAGATTCATACAGGAACGATTCTTTAACCCTGAAAAGGCTTTTTGTATTTTATTTTATTTTATTTCTGTAAATTATTATTTTTTGGCTCAGTCTCTGGCTGAAGCCTACAGAGGCACCTGCCTGTATGTGTACAGTGGTGCTTGAAAGTTTGTGAACCCTTTAGAATTTTCGATATTTCTGCATAAATATGACCTAAAACATCGTCTGATTTTCACACAAGTCCTAAAAGTAGATAAAGAGAACCCAGTTAAACAAATGAGACAAAAATATTATACTTGGTCATTTATTTATTGAGGAAAATGATCCAATATTACATATCTGTGAGTGGCAAAAGTATGTGAACCTTTGCTTTCAGTATCTGGTGTGACCCCCTTGTGCAGCAATAACTGCAACTAAACGTTTCTGGTAACTGTTGATCAGTCCTGCACACCAGCTTGGAGGAATTTTAGCCCGTTCCTCCGTACAGAACAGCTTCAACTCTGGGATGTTGGTGGGTTTCTTCACATGAACTGCTCGCTTCAGGTCCTTCCACAACATTTCGATTGGATTAAGGTCAGGACTTTGACTTGGCCATTCCAAAACATTAACTTTATTCTTCTTTAACCATTCTTTGGTAGAACGACTTGTGTGCTTAGGGTCGCTGTCTTGCTGCATGACCCACCTTCTCTTGAGATTCAGTTCATGGACAGATGTCCTGACATTTTCCTTTAGAATTCGCTGGTATAATTCAGAATCCATTGTTCCATCAATGATGGCAAGCCGTCCTGGCCCAGATACAGCAAAACAGGCCCAAACCATGATACTACCACCACCATGTTTCACAGATGGGATGAGGTTCTTATGCTGGAATGCAGTGTTTTCCTTTCTCCAAACATAACACTTCTCATTTAAACCAAAAAGTTCTATTTTGGTCTCATCCGTCCACAAAACATTTTTCCAATAGCCTTCTGGCTTGTCCATGTGATCTTTAGCAAACTGCAGACGAGCAGCAATGTTCTTTTTGGAGAGCAGTGGCTTTCTCCTTGCAACCCTGCCATGCACACCATTGTTGTTCAGTGTTCTCCTGATGGTGGACTCATAAATATTAACATTAGCCAATGTGAGAGAGGCCTTCAGTTGCTTAGAAGTTACCCTGGGGTCCTTTGTCACCTCGCCGACTATTACACGCCTTGCTCTTGGAGTGATCTTTGTTGGTCGACCACTCCTGGGGAGGGTAACAATGGTCTTGAATTTCTTCCATTTGTACACAAT
The DNA here is from genome assembly GCF_027579695.1 of Neoarius graeffei. Lineage (NCBI taxonomy): Eukaryota > Metazoa > Chordata > Actinopteri > Siluriformes > Ariidae > Neoarius > Neoarius graeffei. Next base: position 8,756,817 of record NC_083580.1, read on the forward strand.
CTGTCTGACTGTGGATTGGTGGAGTCCAAACTCTTTAGAGATGGTTTTGTAACCTTTTCCAGCCTGATGAGCATCAACACTGCTTTTTCTGAGGTCCTCAGAAACCTCCTTTGTTCGTGCCATGATGCACTTCCACAAACATGTATTGTGAAGATCAGACTTTGATCGATCCCTGTTCTTTAAATAAAACAGGGCGCCCACTCACTCCTGATTGTCATCCCATTGATTGAAAACAACTGACTCTAATTTCACCTTCAAATTAACTGCTAATCCGAAAGGTTCACATACTTTTGCCACTCACAGATATGTAATATTGGATCATTTTCCTCAATAAATAAATCACCAAGTATAATATGTTTGTCTTATTTGTTTAACTGGGTTCTCTTTATCTACTTTTAGGACTTGTGTGAAAATCAGATGATGTTTTAGGTCATATTTATGCAGAAATATCGAAAATTCTAAAGGGTTCACAAACTTTCAAGCACCACTGTATGTTTAACCGAGTTCAAGCGTGTTTAAAACTAGGCGGCCTTTCGATTTCATAAAATCGGTGAAATTTAGTTCCCTCTGAAATAGGGTTGCCACCATTCAGAAATGAAAATAAGGGGCGCCCACCACGGCTCCTTGGGGCCATGACCACCACGGGCACGACGCCCATGGGGTGGGGTGCCCGCAGCAGTGGTATGTTTTATTTTGTAGGTGTTTTTAGTAAAGGGGTGATCAAGAAAGCAATTACTCATACTTAAAGCTTGAAATGCTTTATTGCCAATGCTGTAAAAATGTATAATGTACAAGTGGGCAACAATCCTGGAGTCCCGGGTGCAGCAGACATTTTTAAAAGGCCCGGGGTTTTGAGCAGCGACGGTGTGTGTTGTCTGTCTCTAGGCAACCGTGACAGCGCCACATGCACTGACGCAGGCAGCCAGACACAGACGCACAGAGCGTGACACAGAGGGGAGGGGTTTGTGTCCTGGGTAGATCCCGCAACATAGTATTTCCTGTTTTATTTTGTTCATTATTGTTAGATTTCGTGTTGATATGTGTGAGACAGACGTGTGTATTGGACATTTATGAAAATACGGGACAAGATTTAATTGCCAAATAAAGGACGATTCCGTATTTTACGGGACGGGTGGCAACCCTACTCTGAAATGTTTAGTTCCCTCACAAAATATCAGGCCATTCTGTTCTGTATCTGGGAAGTTATTTCATTTGAGGGGATTAAAGCAAATCATGTGCATGCAATCGCTCGCTTCGCACAGTCAGACAGAGGAAGTCCGTGTGTGTGTGTGTGCATGCGCAGGTTTACCTTTGACCGTCATTGTCGCTAAATGAACAGCTGATCACACCGAGGTGCTCGTTGAGTGCCGATATTTATTAGTTTGGTCCTGCGTTTCCTTTCCTTCGTATATAATATAACGTCTTTTCTCGCTTTCTTTCCGTTACCGTAGTCGGTCTTTCACGTTTCATTTGCACACTCACGCCCTCCATTTTTCTCTCCTGTTTCAAATTTGTATCCCACAATGCCTTGCGCGAACAGGGAAAGCCCACCATGTGATGACGCATGACATAGTATCTTGAATGGGGTCGTGGTGAAGCAGGAAAAAATAGCGGAGAATTTAGGGCCACGTGGAGATAAATTTTAATTGTTCTGTTAAAAGAAAGCTAATAAAGTTGGAAGTCTGTGATTCGAATTCAGGAGCTTTCGGTCCGCTAAACAAAAATAATTGGGCGTCAGGGAAAATTCTTTTTATGACCTACACTTGAAAAATCTGAAAGGCAGTGTAGCTTTAAGAATGTAATTGGTGTGCCAGCCTCAGGCAGCGATTCCATAGTCGCAGTATGGTACCACTGCGTATTGACTAAGTGCCATGTTACATAACCTCAGTTTGTGATGTAATCCTCTATGGCTGAGTGGTCTAGAGTGCTGTCCAGGCAAGGGACGGATTTTGCAATGTTGGTTTGAATCCTGGCGTCGACGTATTTCTGAGTGGGCTATTTTTTTTTTTTTAATTTATGTACCGTAGCTTCTATCTCCCAATCGGACAAAAGCTGAGCTCAGATCTGCCCAGGTCTCTAGTTAGTTTTAGTTTCAGCGTGTCAGTTGGAGATAGTCCTAGTCTTGTAATCTTAGTACAGAGCACACTTAAAAGAATCCATCTGTGTTTTATTGATCTTGTTGCCTCGTGTGCTTTAGATTTCTCAGACACTTTTGTAGAGTCCTGACATTAGAAAGGTCAGGATGCTTTATCTGGATAATAAATGTGGCATACTCTTAGGTCAAAGTGTTCTAAAGCCTTATGTGTATCTTACATTACGTTACGTTACAGGCATTTAGCAGAGGCTCTTATCCAGAGCAATGTACAACGTACCCAGAGCAGCCTGAGGAGTAGTTGGGGGTTCGGTGCCTTGTTCAAGGACACTTCAGCCATTCCTGCTGGTCCAGGGACTTGAACTGGCAATTTTTTGGTCCTAAAGCTGCTTCTCTAACCATTATGCTATCAGATACGAGGCTTTTCTTATAAAAGGAACAATAAGCATGGAGGGTTTAACAAGTTTTACCTTTGACTGCATGAGGTTTTCCATCAGCACTGCAAAAAATTATCTCTTGTTGAGAGAAAATATCTTTAATATGGGTGAATTTATCTATTATTTCTTATTAGAAGTTTACTAGAATTCAAATACAAGATTATTTAGGCCAAAAAAAAATGTGTGTTTCCGGTTACCCGACCGACCCTAATCCGTACCGCCCGACCCTAAACTTTTTTTTTTGTTTTTTTTCCCAGTCGTGACTTTTACATATAACCCAACCACGTGAACCGGAAGTTTTTGTCACTCACTGGGAAAATCAGGGCTTTCCACAAGCGCCGGCTGCCGGCCATACAGCCGACTACACAATTAAGTCCAGCCGGCTACTTTAATGACTTATTTTTGTAGCCCACAGGCTCTAAGTATTAATTTTTGATTTTAATAAAATTAAATGTTTATCTAACGGACTGACAGTAATGTCAAACTGAACCGCACCCATTTAAGTTGTGATTCGCGCTGTTTGTACCGATAATAACCACAAATTCCCCGCAGACTTCGTTGATCGGCCCCGACATGCGGTGTGCGCGCACTCGGCGGAGGCAGTAGTGTGTCGGGGCTGTCGGAGGGAACAGAAGCAGAGATAACCCTTATTTTGTCTTTCACCTAGAGACATGATTCAAACTTTAAAACGTAGACAAAATTCTCCTGTGTGGATCTGGCATTCAACTTTTTTGCTAGGCTCTATACTTTTTGATCAGTCACAGATCAAACACCATGAGCACATCTGGAGAAATGCAGGCTTTATAATGGGGGTCTATGGCGTTACACACCAGTGCAGCTCAGGAGTTTAGAGTGTAGGCAGCTTGAAAAAAAAAAGCTCTAACTTTCTCATTTAAACTGTTTTCTCAGCCACAAGTTTCACTCTACACACACAACTTTCTCAAAAGTTGTAGTCACACATTGTGTGAATCAAGACAAGTGTCTACCTGAGCGATAGGATTTACAGTTTTTGAATGAGAAGCCTGAAAGTAAGGAGAGGACAGCCGCGCTCTCCCATAGACTCACATTATAAACGTGGCAGCGCTTTTACTGCAAAATCAGAAAAGTCACTTGTTTTTAACTCGCTCTATTGTCCACATTTTTTACACTAGGGACAAAAAAAATTACATTAATGTGTTCATGGGAGCCTTGTAGCACTCAATGTGAAAGAATTTTGTGAATAGCTCCTTTCGTTTCCGTGTAAATCAGCGTTCGAGGAGAGGGAACTCTGAGAAAAAGCGCTCTTTGCTTGTTATATCGTGTCTTTTCCCTGCACCGTTACCAAGGCGACGAGCTGCACTCAGGGAGCAGAGAGGGGCGGGGCTGCTCTCTCTCTCTCATGGTATATTGAGCTGTTATATTTACAGAAAAATTCATGTTAAAAGGTGTCTCATGCTGCATCAGATTCATCAGAAGGTGGTAACTCAAGTGACCTGCAAAGAAATTCATTATATTTTGTGAAATTATTCCTGTCTAAATATAGGTTATGGCAGCCATCTTGAAAAAAAAATTCAAAAAAAAAAAAATGCCTGCCTACCGACCCTAGTTTTGAAATCTACGTAACCGGAAACACACACATTTTTTTTTTTGGCCTTAGCTTACTTTGAGACGCTTTTACTAATTTCAAGCCTTAAATTTTCTAATTCTATTGGCAGATAAGTTTGCTTCTTTCTAGAACTGAATGCTTAAAATGACCAAAATTATCTGCCAATAGAATAAGAAAATTTAAGGCTTGAAGTTAGTAAAAGCGTCTCAAAGTAAGCTAAATAATCTTATATTTGAGTTCTAGTAAACTTCTAATAAGAAATAATAGATAAATTCACCCATATTAAAGATATTTTCTCTCAACAAGAGATCATTTTTTTTGCAGTGAAGGTCTAGGAAAGGGGAAACCATGGTCTAATGATTAGAGAAGCAGTGTTAGGACCAAAAGGTTGCTAGTTCAAGTCCCTGGACCAGCAGGAATGGCTGAAGTGCCCTCGAGTAAAGCACCTAACCCCCCCAACTGCTCCCTGGGCTACTCTGGATATGTTGTACATTGCTCTGGATAAGATCATCTGCTAAATGCCTGTAATGTAATGGAAAGGATAGGCGGTTGGAATGCAGCCCAGATGTGTTAGCTTATTAAAGTGTGAAGAAGAACAACTTTTTTCATCATACGTACACTACCGTTCAAAAGTTTGGGGTCACCCAGACAATTTTGTGTTTTCCATGAAAAGTCACACTTTTATTTACCACCATAAGTTGTAAAACGAATAGAAAATATAGTCGAGACATTTTTCTGGCCATTTTGAGCATTTAATCGACCCCACAAATGTGATGCTCCAGAAACTCAATCTGCTCAAAGGAAGGTCAGTTTTATAGCTTCTCTAAAGAGCTCAACTGTTTTCAGCTGTGCTAACATGATTGTACAAGGGTTTTCTAATCCTCCATTAGCCTTCTGAGGCAATGAACAAACACATTGTACCATTAGAACACTGGAGTGAGAGTTGCTGGAAATGGGCCTCTATACACCTATGGAGATATTGCACCAAAAACCAGACATGTGCAGCTAGAATAGTCATTTACCACATTAGCAATGTATAGAGTGGATTTCTGATTAGTTTAAAGTGATCTTCATTGAAAAGAACAGTGCTTTTCTTTCAAAAATAAGGACATTTCAAAGTGACCCCAAACTTTTGAACGGTAGTGTACATACCCAGAGCAGTGGGCAGCCGTGCTACAGCGCCCAGGAAGTAGTTGGGGGTTAGGTGCCTCGCTCAAGGGCACTTCAGCCTAAGGGCCGCCCCATGTTAACTTAACCTGTGGGGGAAACTGGAGCACCCGGAGGAAACCCACACAGAGAACATGCAAACTCCACACAGAAAGGCTCCCATCGGCCACTGGGCTTGAACACTGAACCTTCTTGCTGTGAGGCGACAGTGTTAACCACTACACCACCGTGCCACCCTTACTCCAATTAAACAGGAGCGGATACCTCAAGTGTCTGACGTCACCAGTTCTTGGTTTTACATCGGCAGCATTTTAGTGCTATACAGTATCCGCTGACCCATCACGTTTTGAACAATTACAGTCCCGATAGGAAGAATGGTGCTTGTTCTGCTACTACCTGTAAACCTATTAGCAGGGGCGTATCACCCGCGGGGGATGCGTACGTTTCATCCCCCCCACTTTTGTTGAAACACAATTTCATCCCCCGCACTTTTGTCAGATTAAAATGACATCATTATGAAAATTATACAGCTACTATAAAATGTGTAACAAGGAAGTAAACTATTGCCATAACGTTAGACGAAAAACAGCCATGCAACAGACTCAAAACAGTTTTTCTCACCCGACCAATCAGCAGTTGCGTGAATATAACAGCCAGTTTGCGTAGCGTGCCGAAAGCGCTCAATAATACAGTATCTGTCTGCAGAGCTGCAGAGCCAACACCAGTTTTACCGCTCCTGATTCACCGTTCCAGGTTTGACGTCGCATGCGGTGCTTACTGTGCCTGGCTCTACAGACAGACCCTTCTCAAAGTGCTTGCGATGCCATCGTTCAAACAGTTGTCCCAGGCGCCATGCCCTAAAAGATTGTGTTAATAGTAGTTACTAGTTGTAAAGTCAGTTGAGGCAAGTTTTTTATTACGAGTGTGTGTGTTTGTACCAAGTCTACTTTTCATGCATTATAACTGCTTATTACTTTTTAGAAGAGTTTTTCAATTGAGATTTAAAGGCATTTCAAATCGAATGAATGTTCAATAATTGTTTGGCCATTAAGTGGTTGTTGTATGTGTAGGCTATTGCATCATTTTCAAATTTTATGCATTAAACCTGATGTAATGCATGATGCAAACAAGTTTTGTACACGAGTTTGAATAATTAAAGACATTAAAAGCAGGAACTGCCCCGTCTTATTTGAATGCTATACTAAAGAGGTCCTTCCAGGATGCTGCGCTTCTCCAACATGAACTGATTAGCCATGCCTCCTGCTCACACAAAGCGACCCCAGTCCAAACTGTTATGCATGATGGTGTATGATCTATACACTGTGTATGACTTCTTGGGCTATGTGAAGTTTTTGGTTTTGTTTATATCAGTGTATACCAGTGTAGGCAGCAATACTGACATCTCTGTTATAGAACAGTATCCTGTTACCTAGAATTATCAGTCAATACTTTTTGCCTTCACTTATTGAATAATTACATAGCCCTGGCAGTAACAACACCAAAACCCAACATGATAGATCTCTGCATGAAATGCAGAACTTGGCTGGAGTCAACTGGATTTATAGGCTTTCTGCTGTCCTCCCTTTCATTTGCACCCATGGACCATGGGTATGAAAAAGTTCCATATCGGTCATTGACAGTACATCACAGTGTACACGCCGGCCGTGTATATAGCCATAAACCAATTTCTAATGATATGGCTTCCCCATTCCAGAACACCCCCACTTTTGGAAAGCTTGATACGCCCCTGCCTATTAGCCATCAAGAAATAATTTTACAAATTATAGCCATATTCTCCTCTGATGCCCGTGCATCATTTTTCTGCAAAAGGTAATAATCTGCCAAACGACTCCTGCTCATAAAGCTGCCCGTTTCTCAAGGACAATCTCCTTCTGTTGATTAAATTCTCTATTATTATTCTGAACAAACTCCAAGCGCTGTAAAAACCTCAAAATGGTTTGGAGCAATTCAGAATTCTGATGGGACTCCTTCCCAGCACCTGCTACACTGAATTAAATTGATTTTTTACATCAGACTGGTCATCTGGGAACGTTCAGATCCAGTCATTTGATTTCTCATTTTATGGTGGAGGCCTACTACAGATATGCTGTAGAACAAGTCCAAACTCATTCATTTTAAACACAAGGTGCCCTTCGGCCCACAGACAGCCATTCGGATCGATTTTTATCAAAACGTTGTATGAGAGCAGGGTTGCCAGATTCAGAAGAAGGCTGCAGGTGAAAAGTTCATAAGTGTCTTTTTTTTTTTCGTCTGCTACGATCCTGTTTTCAAGCAAATAATTAAAATGAAATCTAATCGATTCCTGCAAACATTAGCTATCGCAAATTAAAGGAAGATGGGCGGCACGGTGGTGTAGTGGTTAGCGCTGTCGCCTCACAGCAAGAACGTCCTGGGTTCGAGCCCCGGGGCCGGCGAGGGCCTTTCTGTGTGGAGTTTGCATGTTCTCCCCGTGTCCGCGTGGGTTTCCTCCGGGTGCTCCGGTTTCCCCCACAGTCCAAAGACATGCAGGTTAGGTTAACTGGTGACTCTAAATTGAGCGTAGGTGTGAATGTGAGTGTGAATGGTTGTCTGTGTCTATGTGTCAGCCCTGTGATGACCTGGCGACTTGTCCAGGGTGTACCCCGCCTTTCGCCCGTAGTCAGCTGGGATAGGCTCCAGCTTGCCTGCGACCCTGTAGAAGGATAAAGCGGCTAGAGATAATGAATGAATGAATGAATGAAATTAAAGGAAGAGTGTAGGTGCAGACGGTGTACGGTATCTGCGATGTACAGAACCAGTTCTGTTGTTGCAGGGTTGGAATGCTTTTTGCATCGATAGGCTTGGTATTTTGTCACATCGTAAGAGCATGTTCAAACAGAGCACTGAGGCTAATGGGTTATTTTTGTTAAATAGGTTTCTTCTGATTTGGTTTCGGTCTAAATATAGAAGTAAATCTTGCAAGATTGGGAGAGGGGAAAGAGGATTATGGAGTGGATGATGACATTACAAGGTGATAATACAAAGGTGCACACCATGATGACCTTGTTTCCCATGCGAAGGCTGAGAAACATGGAAAATGGCAGATCCATTTTTCAATGTCTGAAATTTTTTGGGCTGGTTTAAGGAGCTTTTTTTTTTGTGAAGGCTGGAAATTTTGCTGATAGCTGACAGCTGTGCATGACAGCAGTACTCCTATTTTAAGGTTGATCTGAGTGTGTCGTGCTTCTGCAGACGAGCCTGATTCTGTTGATCATTTCTTGAGGAAATGGGTGGATCAGGCATGGAAAAATTATAAATTCATTATCTATCCCACCGGGCATTATAAAATAACCAATAATGCTGTCTGGAGAGGCTATTAAAGCTATCAATTTTCCATTTATCCAAAGAGGGGTCTTGGTGGCAGCAGGCTAAGCAGGGTATTCCAGGTGTCTCTCTCCCTAGCAATGCTTTCCAGTTCCTCCTGGGGGATCCCAAGGCGCTCCCAGGCCAGATGATATATATATATATATATATATATATATATATATATATATAATCTCTCCAGCGTGTTCTGGGTCTACCCTGAGATCTCCTCCCAGTTGGACGTGCCCAGAAAACCTCCAAAGGAAGGCTAATCAGATGCCTGAAGCACTTCAGCTGACTCCTTTCGACATGAAGGAGCAGCAGCAGCTCTACTCTGAGATCCCTCCAGATGGCTGAGTTCCTCACCCTATCTCTAAGGCTGAACCCAGCCACCCTACGGAGGAAGCTCAGCTGCTTCAGCTGCTTGTATCCACGATCTCATCCTTTTGGTCACTACCCAAAGCTCATGACCATAGATGAGGGTTGGAATGTAGATTGACTGGTAAACTGAAAGCTTTGCCTTCCAGCTCAGCTCCGTCTTCACCACGACGGTCCGGTACAACATTACCGCATTACTGCTGATGCAGCCACAATCCGCCTGTCCATCTCACGCTCCATTTTACCATCACTCGTGAACAAGACCCCAACATACCTGAACTCCTTCGCTTGGGGCAGCAACTCACTCCCAACCCAGACGGAGCACTCTACCATTTTCCAGTGGAGAACCATTAAAGCTAGTTAGCATTAATCCAAATGTACGGTATGTGCTCATCAAACAGTGAACTTGACAGAGCAGTATCGGCCCTTTTCCACTGCATGCTCCAGGCTCGACTTGACTCAACTCGAATTGACTCTACTTGCTTTTGTTATCAGGTGTTTCTAGATAGATGCTGCATGAAACTGCCGTGATGGCATCATCAACGTGACGCACAGGAACAACAGAAGCTCTCAAAAAGATGCTGATTCTTGGTATGTGGCTGTTTTATCACAGCGAGAGACAAATTTCAGCTTTGTCGTCAACTGAATGTCGCTCATTCAGTTGGTGTGAAATAAAAAAAAAAATAAACACAACAACCCAAACAGAGCTAAAAATTCTTTGTTCTCCATTGTTTCTTTGAATTTTAGTCATATTTGATAATGTCCACCAAAGTTTCTACAGAATGCAGAGTTACTTTGAACAATGTTGAACACCACCTCCGACTGCTGTCTTTGAGAACACAACAAATGTAATCAAGACACGACCCTGATGCTCGATAACGCTGCAAATGAAACTGTTTTAGCAATCGAGTTCCCTGTGAAAATTACAATCCCTTGGATTGTAAACCCTGTGCGGTACATATGGAAGAGGAGGTACAGCTTTGGGACTCTTCCTAATGCAGGGTTCCTGCTGACGCTCATCGCTGACGAACATAATCCATCAGTGACAAAGAGAAAATTACTAGTAATCGTCACAGTGATGAATGTACCGTATTTGCCATCATTATCATAAGTCATCTTTTCTAGAAAAACCAGAGTGTAAACAATGAGTGTAAACAATTGTGACCAATAAAAATCGATTATACAATGACCAAATGGATGCCAAGCTTTTGACCAATCGCAGTGCGTCTTAATCATCCTGGTGTGGTGGTGTAATTATCTCTGCGTGAACCGAACACCGGCGCAGTCTAAGCTGAGGAAGTTTTTTGGGCTTCTTCAAGCACTGAAGATGATTTAAGGGCTGAAACAGATACGGCGGAGGCACACTCGGAGCCCTGACCATCCCCGAGCACATGGGACACGGTCTGTAATACAAAGGTCGGTAAAAAACGGCAAAGTGAAAGTGCTGTCAGCTACGACAAGCAACTGAAGGGAGCTATGTTTCGGGCAGCGTGGCATGTCGAGTTCCCGTGGCGAACGTTGAGTTCAGTTTGTAAATCAACGGGAAAATCGGATTCTTTCACTGTTGGTTGGTCCAAGATTCTTCTCGACTCTGTTCAACTGTAAATCGTTTTGTGTTGAAGTAAAGGCTAAAGGGAGTCCGAATACCGCTTTTGAATAATTTCCTGCTAAAATAACCTTAAGTAAGCTTAAACTAAAGAGGTTAATTTTAGCCTGATGGTGCACAGGGTACCCAAAATCAAGTCTTTCTTATTCGAGTCTGGAGTGGAGCCCAAATTTTATATGTAATGGAGAGGCCTAGCTGGATCTGTACAAATATTTACATTGTGCCAGTTTGGTTGGTATAAACCTGTATTAAGTCCACTTTGATAAGTCGGTAACTAAGAAAAAATAAGAAAACGTGAAGAATACTTCTCTGACTTGATTTTTCAAGGGGAAAAAAAAACGTTGAATATTTTTCAGAACCCAGTAGGAACCCTGCTAATGGAAAGCAATCTTTAGCTTGTTCAGAACATCCCGTCTTGCATGATGATGATGCAGTGATCGTGATTCTCTCTGACCAATCGGTAGTCGTCAGTGTTATCACGTCACTTTTTGGTATCACCTCAGTTCACTTGGAACCATGACGGACGCGATACCCCCCCCAAAAAAAAAGTACCAGGCACTATCCACAACTTCTGTTTGATGGAAAACCAAAAAGGAAAAAAAAATGGCGTAGAGTCGAGTCAAGTTGAGCCAGTACCATGCGGCAGAAAAGAGCTGCAAGTGTTAAATGAAGTTTCTCTGTTCTTCCTCTTCATATGAGATTTTTTAGCGACCCATCCCTCCATCTTTATGTCCCTGCCCCAGGAGATAAACATCTGATTGATGAAGACACTAAAGTCGGGATTTTCATACTATGTTTGCTTTGATTGATGATGCCAAGAGCTCAGCATGTCCTTGGTACCCGAACTAATTGAATTGTTTATCTTTGTCTTCCCTCAGCTGTAGTGAGCTATTGCTCCTCAATGTTTTCTGTAGCTTCCTTCCATAAAAGAATAACATGCTGACCAATACATATCTGTGACGAATCTCAGTCATCCAGGTGCATAGTAATCTGTGGTTGGTTGAAGAGAGCAACTGGACTTGCTTGAAGATGATCCATGAGAGGATAAATACTGGATACTCCCTATTTGACAGACAGAACTGAGGAGGATGAGAGGCGAAACGTTTTCAAGAATCTTCAAGCAAGTCCAGTTGCTCTCTTCAACCAACCACAGATTACTATGTACCTGGATGACTGAGATTCGTCACAGATATGTTTCTACGCACTTTGGGATGAGATCCCTTTGACTGGTGCGGGAGTATGAGAGGACTTCCAGAAAACTGGCAGACATCTTAGCCAGAGAGGATCGTTCATTTTTTGTCAACCTGGAACGACCATCATTGAACAGAGGTGGGTGTCTATGATATCTTTTATCAGCCACCTACAATGCAGCCATCAGCATTCTGATTCGGATTCTATGATGATCCATGAGAGGATAAATACTGGATACTCCCTATTAGTCAAACAGAACTGAGGAAGCCTTTAGGATGAATCTTCAAGCAAGTCCAGTTGCTCTCTTCAACCAACCACAGAATGTTGACCAATACGTTTCCCAAAGTCTTGGTGCATATATGTATGTATGTATGTACAACCCCGATTCCAAAAAAGTTGGGACAAAGTACAAATTGTAAATCAAAACGGAATGCAATAATTTACAAATCTCAGAAACTGATATTGTATTCACAGTAGAACATAGACAACATATCAAATGTCGAAAGTGAGACATTTTGAAATTTCATGCCAAATATTGGCTCATTTGAAATTTCATGACAGCAACACATCTCAAAAAAGTTGGGACAGGGCAATAAGAGGCTGGAAAAGTTAAAGGTACAAAAAAGGAACAGCTGGAGGACCAAATTGCAACTCATTAGGTCAATTGGCAATAGGTCATTAACATGACTGGGTATAAAAAGAGCATCTTGGAGTGGCAGCGGCTCTCAGAAGTAAAGATGGGAAGAGGATCACCAATCCCCCTAATTCTGCGCCGACAAATAGTAGAGCAATGTCAGAAAGGAGTTCAACAGTGTAAAATTGCAAAGAGTTTGAACATATCATCATCTACAGTGCATAATATCATCAAAAGATTCAGAGAATCTGGAAGAATCTCTGTGCGTAAGGGTCAAGGCTGGAAAACCATACTGGGTGCCCGTGATCTTCGGGCCCTTAGACGGCACTGCATCACATACAGGCATGCTTCTGTATTGGAAATCACAAAATGGGCTCAGGAATATTTCCAGAGAACATTATCTGTGAACACAATTCACCGTGCCATCCGCCGTTGCCAGCTAAAACTCTATAGTTCAAAGAAGAAGCCATATCTAAATATGATCCAGAAGTGCAGACGTCTTCTCTGGGCCAAGGCTCATTTAAAATGGACTGTGGCAAAGTGGAAAACTGTTCTGTGGTCAGACGAATCAAAATTTGAAGTTCTTTATGGAAATCAGGAACGCCGTGTCATTCGGACTAAAGAGGAGAAGGACGACCCAAGTTGTTATCAGCGCTCAGTTCAGAAGCCTGCATCTCTGATGGTATGGGGTTGCATTAGTGCGTGTGGCATGGGCAGCTTACACATCTGGAAAGACACCATCAATGCTGAAAGGCATATCCAGGTTCTAGAGCAACATATGCTCCCATCCAGACGATGTCTCTTTCAGGGAAGACCTTGCATTTTCCAACATGACAATGCCAAACCACATACTGCATCAATTACAGCATCATGGCTGCGTAGAAGAAGGGTCCGGGTACTGAACTGGCCAGCCTGCAGTCCAGATCTTTCACCCATAGAAAACATTTGGCGCATCATAAAACGGAAGATACGACAAAAAAGACCTAAGACAGTTGAGCAACTAGAATCCTACATTAGACAAGAATGGGTTAACATTCCTATCCCTAAACTTGAGCAACTTGTCTCCTCAGTCCCCAGACGTTTACAGACTGTTGTAAAGAGAAAAGGGGATGTCTCACAGTGGTAAACATGGCCTTGTCCCAACTTTTTTGAGATGTGTTGTTGTCATGAAATTTAAAACCACCTAATTGTTCTCTTTAAATGATACATTTTCTCAGTTTAAACATTTGATATGTCATCTATGTTCTATTCTGAATAAAATACGGAATTTTGAAAGTTCCACGTCACTGCATTCCGTTTTTATTTACAATTTGTACTTTGTCCCAACTGTTTTGGAATCGGGGTTGTATGTATGTATGAGTGTGTATATGAAGCTGATGTATCATACATTCTACTCATTTCCTTTGATCAGACCGAACAGAAATATGGCACTGCAGACTGAGTGATGCATGATCAAACTTTTAATGCCTGAAGTCAAAGATTGAAGGATTGTAAATCAGAAAGCAGTACCAAAATTTCATGAAGAACTTGTGCTAAATCCCGGGGCAGTTTCTCTTATTCAGAAAGCAGTGGATCTTTCAAACACTTTTTAATTCCTTTCATGTTCAGCATGCGTTCAAAATGGACTTCATAGCTTTTCTTCAAAGCAGAGAAGAGATCCAGATGCCTGACAGATTAAGCTGGACTCCAGATATCACAGTTCAGTAGATGATGTAAATCAATATTCTTTGCCATCCGCTAGCTGGCTGCAGCACTGTGCGGTCACTTGACCAGAGAAAGGCCATTTTACAGATAACAGCCTGCTGATGAGTAATACACTGAAGTGACGACGTGTCAACTTGCAATTAATTCAGTGCCTGGCGAATTTAAACTGTGGTTTATCCCACAGTGATCATGATGGGTCAAAAGGTGTTGATTCATTTTCTATAATGGCAGCTCTGACGGTAGTGCTGACTACACATTAGGCAAATCAGAAGCATGATGGTTAGAGAAGCAGCTTTGGGATCAAAAGGTTGCCGGTTCGATTCCCTGGAATGGCTGAAGTGCCCTTGAGCAAGGCATCGAATCTCCAACTGCTCCCCAGGCTGCTCTGGATAAGAGTGTCTGCTGAATGCCATTAATGTAATGTAGCGTTTATATAAATGCACTTGTTTCAGTATGTTATTGCTTCTAGAGCAACAACATACACAGGGGCTTCCATGATGGATGCTCCACATAAATGAATTTAAAAACGTGTTTGTTGATATGACGACATTTCTGAAGGAGTCTCTGCACTCCAGCAGGCGACTCAGTGGGAGTTTGTTCAGCTCGACGTGCTTGCCTTGGTTCCTGCTGACAGAAATGCGTCTCTCTGTGGTAAGGCTCACAGTGGTTGCTTGTGTGTTTATATCAACATGGAATGGTGCAAGAACTGGGTGCCAGTTTCTACTCATTGCTCACTGGTTTATTCACACTAGAACTGTGGACTGGTCTTTTAAATTATTATTATTATTATTATTATTATTATTATTAATAATTTGTGCGAGCAGCACTGGCGGAAATTGTTACTCTCACTCGGGATCTTTCTATTTTCTTCTTCTTATTATTATTCTTGGGCGGCACGGTGGTGTAGTGGTTAGCGCTGTCGCCTCACAGCAAGAAGGTCCTGGGTTCGAGCCCCGGGGCCGGCGAGGGCCTTTCTGTGTGGAGTTTGCATGTTGTCCCCGTGTCCGCGTGGGTTTCCTCCGGGTGCTCCGGTTTCCCCCACAGTCCAAAGACATGCAGGTTAGGTTAACTGGTGACTCTAAATTGACCGTGAGTGTGAATGGTTGTCTGTGTCTATGTGTCAGCCCTGTAATGACCTGGCGACTTGTCCAGGGTGTACCCCGCCTTTTGCCTGTAGTCAGCTGGGATAGGCTCCAGCTTGCCTGTGACCCTGTAGAACAGGATAAAGCGGCTTGAGATAATGAGATGAATGAGATGAGATTATTATTCTCGTAACATATTTTTAGGATGCTCCAATCATCACCAAATTTCACATGAATACCTCTGGGCTGAATTACGTTGCTTTGACTTTTGGTGCTGATCTGGATCACTGATCCAGAATGATCCATGAAAAGCAGGATTTTTTTCAATGACTTATAATTCTATCAATTTTCATGATTTTTTTCAGTCAGTTTATTTATTTATTTATTTTTTATTTTGTTCAGGGCGGCAGGGTGCAATTTTTCCTTGACCATCAATTGACAAAGGTCAGCTTGCGCAAATTACTGCGACTTTAGTCACAGTCTCTGTCTAGTTATTATTATTATTATTTGTTTTTTTTTAATGGCTGATTTGTGTTTTACTATGCACTAATCAGCACCTATCTATCTATCTTTTTATTATAATTTCACTCTCGCCCCGTTTTACTAATTATAGTACTGTCCTGCGATGTTTGAACATGTCTCATGTAGTTCTATGTTGTTTTATGCAGCACCATGGTCCTGGAGGAACGTTATTTCATTTCACTGTGTACTGTACCACCTCTATATGGTTGAAATGAATGAAATAAACCTACTGGTATTTGTTCATATGTTTACAAAGGGGTTTCTGGATTCGAATGCTATGCTAGATCACATTATTTTCCTTCTTAGCTTAACTACAAACCTACAGTCCTCTCTACAGTCACTGCAGTTTTGTAAAAAATAATCTAAACTACTACGGTAACTCTTGCAAGTTTTGTCTCCCTTGTGGTTTGGATGATGCTTGCATGTCTTTCGTTTGGTGACGTTTTATATTGTGTTTGTTTTGCTTCAGCTATGAGAGAGACAGCAAGGCCAGTTGTTCGTGTCCCTGCCTTGGTAATGCATCATCCGTGAATCTGGGGGCAGAGCTTCTAAAGAAGCACTGAAGGGAGGTGGCTGCAATCAATATCTCATCTCATCTCATCATCTCTAGCTGATGACGTTCTGTACAAGTCGCCAGGTCATCACAGGGCTGACACATAGACAACCATTCACACCTACGGTCAATTTAGAGTCACCAGTTAACCTAACCTGCATGTCTTTGGACTGTGGGGGAAACCGGAGCACCCGGAGGAAACCCACGCGGACACGGGGAGAACATGCAAACTCCACACAGAAAGGCCCTCGCCAGCCACGGGGCTCGAACCCGGACCTTCTTCCTGTGAGGCGACAGCGCTAACCACTACACCACCGTGCCGCCCCTGCAATCAATATAACAAAGTCAATATTTGGTGCGAGACGAGCCTTTGCTTTAAAAAATAATAATAATAATAATTGTGGTTTCAAGTTCAATGAGTGCAGTTTTATGCGGAAATGAGCTGTAGGTTTTACTGAGCATCTTCCAGAACCAACCGCAGTTCTTCTGGACACTTTGACTGCCGCACTTGGGTCTTAATTTTGCCCCAAAACCCAGCAGCCTTCATTATTTCTTTTTTTAATCTGAAAAGTGCTCTTATGTAATATACTGCTCAGATGCAAGTGTGGTTTTTTTTTTTCTGCACCATTTAATTTTGTGCTGGAAAATGAACACTTGGAATCCAAAATGTTTTTGCAATGTTTTGACTTGATAATGTAGAAGTCATAAAATAGAAATCTATAACAAAGATTGTATGAAAAAAAAGGTGCCTAAGACTTTTACGCAGTACTGTGTGTGTGTATATATATATATATATATATATATATATATATATATATATATATATAAATAGTGTTATACCAATACTTTAATTAGCAATTAATGATATTATAAAGTGTCATTTTACTTATTAATAACACAATTTTGAAATTATCATTATCATTATCTCTAGCCGCTTTATCCTGTTCTACAGGGTCGCAGGCAAGCTGGAGCCTATCCCAGCTGACTACGGGCGAAAGGCGGGGTACACCCTGGACAAGTCGCCAGGTCATCACAGGGCTGACACATAGACACAGACAACCATTCACACTCACATTCACACCTACGGTCAATTTAGAGTCACCAGTTAACCTAACCTGCATGTCTTTGGACTGTGGGGGAAACCGGAGCACCCCGAGGAAACCCACGCGGACACGGGGAGAACATGCAAACTCCACGCTGGGCTCGAACCCACAACCTTCTTGCTGTGAGACGACGGTGCGAACCGCGACACCGCCACAATTTATATTAATTTAGTTATTTCTAGATTCATGTGAATGTTAATTCAATCTATTTTAATCGGAGGAAATTTAATTATCAGTTTAATCTTTGTTGTTCCTTCTTCCAAGTGCGGGTTTTCACTTTGCTCGTTCTCTGATATACAGGACTGTGCAAAAAGCTTAGTGCTGTAAAGCAAAGAAGCCTTCAAAAGCAATGAAATAAAATGTTTCTCCATTTATACAAAAATACTAAGAGCAGTAAACAGTAATAACGTGAACAAAGTCAATATTTGGTCTGAAAATCCTTTGCTTTAAGAAAAACTTGAGTCTCGGGTAAAGTTTTACTGTCGAGCTTGATTTTTTTTGCAGCAAACCCAACAGACTTCATTGGTTTTGTTTTTTTGTTTTTTTATCTGAAAAGTGGTCTCTTATGCAATATACTGCTTTCTTTAATGATAAACATTTTTCTGTCACACTTTTTTTGGGGGAAAAATAATATTTGGAAACTGTTTTTTTTCCTGACTTAAGAATACAAAAGTCATCAGAAACCTTTATAAATAACTCTGCATGCCTATAAGGTTGTCTAAGACTTTTGCGCAGTACTATAACTGGTTCCATAGTGTAGCGGTTATCACGTCTACTTTACACGCAGAAGGCCCTGGGTTCGAGCCCCAGTGGAACCAAAAATTTGGGCGGCACACTGGTGTAGTGATTAGCATGGTCGCCTCACAGCAAGAAGGTTCCGGGTTCGAGTCCAGCAGCTGGCGAGGGCCTTTCTGTGCGGAGTTTGCATGTTCTCCCCGTGTCCGCGTGGGTTTCCTCCGGGTGCTCTGGTTTCCCCCCACAGTCCAAAGACATGTGGTTAGGTTAATATGGGACGGCCTTGGGCTGAGGTGCCCTTGAGCGAGGCACCTAACTCCCAACTGCTCTGGGTATATGCGTGTGCGCTCACTGCTTCAGATGGGCAGAAAGGAATTTCACAAATGTGTGATGAAGAAAGTTGTGCTTTCTTTCTTATATGTGAGTTTTATTGTCAGATTTCGCTGAACATTTTTACATTTGGAATTGATTTATGAATTAAATCATTCAGTCACTCACGTCAAAAATTCACATCGGTTTCAGCTTTTACCGTACAAATCCTGATTTATTTATTTTTTTCATCCTTATGATAAGATTTTATGATCAGATCGAGGCCATAGGATTGAGGATCAAATCTCGTCACATATAAACAAGTTTTGAGTTTAGTACAAGTTTAGTTTTGGCCTCTTTAAAACAGTGAAGGAGGGTGGCACGGTGGTGTAGTGGTTAGCGCTGTCGCCTCACAGCAAGAAGGTCCGGGTTCGAGCCCCGTGGCCGGCGAGGGCCTTTCTGTGCGGAGTTTGCATGTCCGCGTGGGTTTCCTCCGGGTGCTCCGGTTTCCCCCACAGTCCAAAGACATGCAGGTTAGGTTAACTGGTGGCTCTAAATTGACCGTAGGTGTGAATGTGAGTGTGAATGGTTGTCTGTGTCTGTGTGTCAGCCCTGTGATGACCTGGCGACTTGTCCAGGGTGTACCCCGCCTTTCGCCCGTAGTCAGCCGGGATAGGCTCCAGCTTGCCTGCGACCCTGTAGAACAGGATAAAGCGGCTAGAGATAATGAGATGAGATGAGATGAGATGAGAAAACAGTGAAGTGGAAGGATGGGATTAATGTCGGGCTGGAGGGGAGGATGGAGAGGAGGATAATTCCTGCAGTACTGGGCACTAACACTGCTCAGTATCGAGTCTGCTCTTTTTGTCACTATTATAGGCTCGGTGCTACTCTGTGGCCCACATTGATCTAAAACACACAATTGATCTCTCGCACACCCCGAGTGAATAATACACCAGCCTGGGAAACATAAAGGTTAGGTTTGATTGAATTTGTAAAAGACTACCACAAGATGTACAGTGTTTTTGTTTTTTTTTCTACTTTCTTCGCAGCTATGAGAGCAGTCTATTGATTCATGTCGTGATCAATATAAAAGTCTGGCACTAATCTGTCTTTTCAGAATTAAAAAACAAACAAACAAAAAAAAACACATGATGCATTGAATAAAGACATGAAATTATAAAACGAGAGCTTTTGCAGTGATGCATCAACACTAATAAAAGCCTATAGGCTCTCAACTGCACTGCTGAATTCTCCAACCAGATTCATTTCCTGTAACAGCACATCTGGATGGACTTCAAATCACAGGTTTATATGATATTCATGCACTCGTTCTAATATATTATCGTTTCTACAGTAACAGCTCATTCACAGGGTCTTGAATTGCGAAACACTTTCAAATTCAAGTTATTTTAACAAACGCGATCATTCCTAAAGGCCCGGTCCCACTGGCCGATGGACACAAAACGTATGCAAAAAGGACACAGCGGACGAGCAAAATTTCGGGGGTGGCTCTATCCGTTTTCATCCGCTCCAGAAATGGACAAAATTGGCGAAAATTTGCGAAAACAGAACGGAAAAGAACGGACGTGGGTAGTATATAGCGGGGATGTTAAACGCATGTTCATAGGAAGCCTAGCGGATGTTGCGCGGATGGAAGTGGATGACAGCTCCGAAGGGGTTCCCGGTGATAACTGAGAAGCGGACGCATAGCAGAAAGAGTGGATGCATAGCGGATGAAGGGGATGCATCACGTACGCCTAACGGAAACAAAGGGGATGTTGCGCGGATGTATATCGGATGCAGACCGTTCACTGCGCATGCGGGGGGTATGAATTGCGTCTGCTCCGTGGATATAAAGGGATGCAGCACGCACGCCGTCAGCATAAAGCGGAAAGACGTGCTGGCGGCTACATCGATTCATCTCTACTACTAGATGATTTTCTCCCCCTTTTTATACAAAATATCGATTGTCCACTAGGTGTCCTTCTACATACCCTAGACATACTCCAGACATCCTAAATATACGAGATACATCCCAGATATAAACGCTTTGTCCGTTTTGAATACTTTATATACGAGATGCATACGCTTACATCCTTTCTATTTCCGTGCTACTAACGATGAATAGACGTTTCATGCACCTTATCTTTCCTCCCTCTTTCCGTTTTCAGCTGCAGCGGATGTGAGTTGCGAGGATGCCCAGAGGATGCAGAGAGGATACAGCAGACGTTTAACGGATGATAACGGACATAGAACATTTGTTGCTCGTATATGTCGCGGATTTACATCGTACACGGCGGAAAGTTCATCCGTTCTAAAAGTTTTGTGCAGCTCAAAACTTTTTGCGCGGATGAAATCACAGTGGACGGATGCTCGATGGATAGAGCGTATGAAGCACATATGCAATGAGTACACAACGGATGCATAGCGTTTTCCAACGGATGGCAAAGATTTTTTTATGTTTTACATCCTCTTTGCATCCGTAAGTGCAGTGGGACCGGGCCTTAAGGTGAAATTTTCTGTTTGGAAAAATGTTTTTAGTATAATACACAGGTGATTATAGAAAATCGTGCATGCTGATTGGTCGAGAAATTCGGACTATTTCTTGATAATCGCCTCGAGCCACTCGGCAAAACGGTGTCCGATCGCGTCGTCACTGTAAGTGGGGAAGAATCACAAAGAAACGCTGTTCCTAAAAGCACTGAAGATGCTCCGAAGTTTGGTCTAAAACTATTCAAAGGTCAGGTGGAGTTGTGATTTTTAATTTTATCGATTTCAAAACAAACGCATTTTATGTGACTCGGCGTAGATAAGTGACAAGTCTGCGCCGCGCCTTTATTACATTTGCATGCTGCTTTTGAAGTTTGAAATAAATTATTGTTTTTTTTTAACACAATCATTTAAATAATCACCTGTGTATTTATACGAAAACACTTATCCGCCTCAGGCTCCGTGAATATCGGTGAATAAGAACCTCGACTTTGTCTCCGTTATTGTTTAAATAATATCGTCTGGCTTTTTTTCGTGGTATATCAGATACAGTATATTCCATTCAGCTAACATGATGCTGAGCGAGTTGAAGACGAGTAGCTGGGTGGAATATATCTGATATACCACGAAAAAAAGCCAGACAATATTATTATCTCATCTCATCTCATTATCTCTAGCCGCTTTATCCTGTTCTACAGGGTCGCAGGCAAGCTGGAGCTTATCCCAGCTGACTACAGGCGAAAGGCGGGGTACACCCTGGACAAGTCGCCAGGTCATCACAGGGCTGACACATAGACACAGACAACCATTCACACCTACGGTCAATTTAGAGTCACCAGTTAACCTAACCTGCATGTCTTTGGACTGTGGGGGAAACCGGAGCACCCGGAGGAAACCCACGCAGACACGGGGAGAACATGCAAACTCCGCACAGAAAGGCCCTCGCCGGCCACGGGGCTCGAACCCGGACCTTCTTGCTGTGAGGCGACAGCGCTAACCACTACACCACCATGCTGCCCAATATTATTATTATTATACATACACATCCCTTTTGGGTGTTCAATGCGTCTTTGTCTTTCAAAATTCTCTCAAAATCTTCCGTATTTAACGAAGCGAACCTGGCAGCCATGTTTGTTTACAAATTGTCCCAGTCGCTCGCTAGCGCGGAAGTTTTACGTCTGCGACGTGTGACGTCATGTTGTCTTGATGACCATGCGATATCGTAAACCATATTCAACGCTCGTTCTCCATTGGGTAGAGTGACGTAAGACACGTAGGATAAGCGATATGCGAACAATATTGCATGCTATCAAACCAAATCAATGAAACCCGCTAGAAGGGAATAGAACACGTTTTTATTCCTGTATGTACTGTATAATATTTAACAGTTTTTCCACAAAATCGAGTCGTACATGAGCTGATGGCTGACGAGGCGCGTAGCGCCGAGTTGCCTATAAGCCGTGTACGATGAGATTGAGTGGAATAACTGTTTTATTCTATCCACATTCACTGGATTTTGAAAACTGGAGCATTTTTCTTTTTTACAAATTCGATAAATAAAAACTTTATACAAAATATCTGACGAGATCATTTCCGATTAGAATGTGAACAAACCGGCGAAATGACAGGAGCAATTTGTGAAAAATGCGATGATGATGATGATAATTCTTGAAAAATAAAAAAAGATACATTCTTACCATCAAATACTTTTATTCCATATTTTGTAGCTTTTTTATTTTTTAGGGTTTTGTTTTCGAGTAGAGTTTTTATTTCGTCCTCGGTTGGTTCGTCAACACGCTCTGCCATTTTGTTTTTTCTCTACTCACGGTATATGAGCTGATATCCTAGTCGTAGAGTAGCCAATCAGAGCGTGCGATTGCTCATATCCAGTGAATGTGGACGGAATAATCACCGATATTCACTTCGCCTTCAGCGAATAATTGTTAAATGTAACATTCATGGAAGGAGTCTCCAGTGTCAGTACTTTGTAACACTAAAGCTGTAGCTTTCAGCTTTCTGGGAGAGTCTTTAGGACAGATGGCTTTGTTTGTTTCCCTGGTAACATAATACAACGTCTTACTGAATTTCAAGAGAGAGAAAGAAAGCCTGGTGAGGGAATGAGAGTTTACAGCTGTTATAATTGGATATTGAATAACACAAACTGTAACTATAAATGGATAAACTGTATGCGTCATGCTTTAATGCATAAAAATTATAATTGCTGTGGTTATAAGAAGAATTAAACACTTCATGATGTGCTGTTAGAGGAGAATAATCAACTTCGGTATGGCAACCATAACTCAAGGTTATGTCGGGCGACATTGTACCCACCACCCTGTTATTGATTAATTTCCTATAGAGGATTTCGACGTGACGTCACAGGTGCTATGTGCTATTGCTATGTTACTGTAGCAATGTTTACGTTCAGTCATTTGGATGACTGTTAAAACCTTTCAGTCTCAAGTTTTTCCTTTACTGGATTTACTAGTTTACTGAGCTAGCGCTAGCTCGGGCAGGCTGGGAGTGAGCGCGCTAGCTCAGTAAACTAGTAAATACAGTAAAGGAAAAACTTGAGACTGAAAGGTTTTAACAGTCATCCAAATGACTGAACGTAAACATTGCTACAGTAACATACTAGCTACTGTTGTTGACATTAGCTAGTGCTAACAGCTAGCTGCTAGTGCACTACTACAACTACACTGACCCTAATAATACAGTTCTTGGTCATTGCCTGGTAACAGCAAATTTATAACGGGCCATGTCTCAACAAAGAAGTTATTTCAATGACATTTAATAACATTTTGTTTATCCTGAGGACCGAAAGTAAATGAAAATGTGAACAAACCTTAGCTGTAATAAGATGGCGACCACCGGCTCCAAGGACGACCCGCTGATGTAGGCATGTTACCCAGCCTGGTTTTTAATGACATAGGTATACAGATCATGTGGGCCGAAGTCAGGTAAAGACGAGGGCTTCGTGTACTTCCGTACGTCAGTGAACAATCCTGGTGGAAGCAGGTAAACGTCGTTCTCTAAGCCTGCTAACCTTAATTTTTGCAAATACCTCTCCCTCTGCTCGCCCTGTAAATGCCCTACGTCGCTGGATAGTGAAGGTGTTTTCTGCATCTCGCTCCTTTTTCTTTTATGTTTTTTTTCCCTGGTATTTCCCACACGCCTGACTGCAGGTCAGGAAGATGGCCCGCGCTGCAGCGCTGCAAAGCCAGAAAAAGATAGCCTGGTAACGTGTACGGATCACGTACACCAGCATCATTGATTTTCTGATGATATCGCTTCTTACTCGCGTCATCTAGGCCGGATAAAATACTCGACAATGAGACTTCGTCATGATCAACAGTGTATCGCTACCGGTAGTCGCCATATTTGTGACCGTCAAAATGGCGCCGGCTACTTGTTGACATGGCAACGGTCACGTGGGTCGAAAACCTCTATAGCAGTATGCCTCACTGTCCTTACAGTACACGTTACCTTCAGTAATAGTAAGTGCTGGTACATTAGGCAGTGTGTATATAAGTGTTGGCCTGTGGCATTTACCATCACAGCTGCTGTAATTTGGACAACTGGTACAGGAAATGTGCCAGGTGACGCAGAGCGGCGATGACCACAAAGATATGTGTTCACGAAAGAAAACCCTTCACAAATGTATTCAGTTCGGCAAACACCCAGATGGCAGCTTGTCTCTAAAGCATATTGAGTGTAGTGGGGAATTTGGGGGGGGGGGGGCCTCAGGGATGATCATTATCTACAGGGAGCAGCTCTGTCTATGTGACACTGTTATTTATCCCGCCCGGTGCTGGCTTAGGTCTTACTCATGATCACGGATTCATTCCAGACAGGGAAAAAAAAACCAAACGCAATCACTGGCATGAATAATGTATACAAATGAATGAATACCGAGTAGCTTGATGTAGAGGACAAGATGCTTGTTAATGGGGATTAAAACAGAGAACCAGCATGATTATGGCTGAATGTGAATGATGGAGAGGACAAAACAAGCAAATGAGCTAAGAGATGACCGTTTGCTCAGAAAGGCCGCTGTACTGCGAAAGGTACCTCACAAGCTTAAAGTGCCGAATGGTTCAGTCACAGAGTACATACTGCTCTCATATACAACAGAGCAGAGTCTTAAAGTATATTATAATAAAAATAACCTCAATGAGGCTGACGCTCATACCGGCCACTGTTGGTGTGTGCGAGTTTGAAATCTGATCAATCCTGTCGGCGGAGTAGCGATTTTTGTGAAATTGTATATGACCCCTGTGTAGCCGCATCCATGGCAGATGGCACCATCTGGTGAACAATTCTTGTTGGAATGACTTTAGAATCTTCTGGATGAGTTTCAGTGAAAACGTCCTAGCAGTTTACAAACAGTAGTGTTTTGGTCTGACGAGTCACTCATAATTTTCAAACGCCCATAAAATCATAAATATGACAGGTGGCACCATCGTCTTGACAATTTTTATACATAACCTGGGAAACATTCCATATGAGTTGGATCAAAATCTGATCACTCCTGTAGGACGAGTAGTGATTTTCGTGAAATTGAACGTGACCCCTGTGTAGCCGCATCCATGGCAGGTGGCGCCACCTGGTGAACAACTCTTGTTGGTATGTCTTTAGAGTCTTCTGGATGAGTTTCAGTGAAAACGTCCCAGCAGTTTACAAAGAGTAGCGTTTAATATGACGAGTCGCACAACATTTTCAAACGCCCATAAAATCATAAATACTGTATGACAGGTGGCACCATCGTCTTGACAATTTTTATACATATCAACCTGGGAAACATTCCATATGAGTCTGATCACTCCTGTAGGAGGAGTAGCAATTTTCGTGAAATTGAACATGACCCCTCTGGAGCTGCATCAATGGTAAGTGGTGCCAACTGGTGAGCAATTCTTGTTGGTATGTCTTTAGAGTCTTCTGGGTGAGCTTCAGTGAAAACGTCCCAGCAGTTTACGAAGAGCAGCGTTTAATGTGACGAGTCACACAAAATTTTCAAACGCCCATAAAATTGTAAATATGGTGCCACCGTCTTGACAACTTCTATACTGTACATACCAACCTGGGAAACATTCCATATGAGTTTGATCAAAATCTGATCACTCCTGTAGGAGGAGTAGCGATTTTCGTGAAATTGAACATGACCCCTCTGGAGCCATATCCATGGTAAGTGGTGCCACCTGGTGAACAATTATTGTTGGTATGGCTTTAGAGTCTTTTGGGTGTGTTTGAGTGAAAACGTCCCAGCAGTTTACGAAGAGTAGTGTTTAATGTGACGAGTCACACAAAAATTTCAGATGACCATAAATTCGTAAATATGACCGGTGGCACCACCGTCTTGACATCTTTTATGTACACCCACCTGGGGAACACTGTATGCGAGTTTGATCGAAATCCAATCAATCCTGTAGGAGTCGCAGCGATTTCTGTAAACTGTGGATGGACGGACGACGGACAGACGATGCGTGATCATATAAGCTCGTCCGGCCTGGCCCACGGCCGGATAAGCTAATAATACTGCAGTACTATTGAATTCTCACATCCAACTGGTCGGAAGGTGTTGATTCATTTTTTAAAGCAGCAGATCTGACAGTAGTGCAGCCGCTCTATTAATGCGCTTGTCCTAATACAGTATGGTATTATAATTCCAGGGACAGCACAGTGGTGCACTGGTTGTCACTGTTGCCTCACAGGCAGAAGGTTCTGGGTTCGAACCTGGCGGCCGACTGGGGTCTTTCTGTGCAGTGTTTGTGTGGGTTTCCTTCTGGGTGCTCTGGTTTTCTCCCACAGTCCAAAGACATGCGGTCAACTAGCTACTCTAAATAGCCCATAGGTGTGAATGTGAGCGTGAATGGTTGTTGATCTCTGTGTTATCCCTGAGACAGATTGGTGACCTGCCCAGAGTATAACCAAACTCAGCTTGGATTGGCTCTAGCTTCCCTCACGACCCTGACGGATAAGCGGCACAGATAATGGATGGATGTGGTCATAATGCCTTCGAATATCACATGATCACATATGTTAATTATTACTAGTATTTAAGTCACATCTTGGACAGCATTCAATGTCTTATTTTTTTTTCTGTCGGTTATCATTGCAGCCTAATTCATGTCATATTCATGTTGTTGTCTTGACAAAAACTATGCTGGAAGAAAGTGGAATCCAAAAGAAAAGCTGAGAAGCAGGGATGACCGGGTTAAAGGGTTACACAATGATGAAACGAATTCAGACTAGCTTAATTGAGCTGAGCTCAATTGTATACGTGAAATTATTATACATACAGGACACTTTTTCGATGGAATAAAAACGTGTTTTATTCCCTTCTAGCGGGTTTCATTGATTTGGTTTGATAGCATGCAATATGGTTAGCATATCGCTTATCCTAAGTGTATTACGTCACTCTACCCAATGGAGAATGAGTGTTGAATATGGTTTACGATATTGCATGGTTGTCAAGACAACATGACGTCACACGTCGGAGACATAAAACTAACATGGCCGCCAGGTTCACTTCATTAAATATGGAAAATTAATAATAATAATAATAATAATAATGTCTGGCTTTTTTTCGTGGTATATCAGATATATTCCATTCAGCTACTCATCTTCGACTCGTTCAATATCATGCTAACTGAATGGAATAGAGCTGATAGACCACTCAACACCAGCCCATATTATTTAATTTTCTGCTCCCTGAAAATCTATAATGATTGTGCAATTTTCCACAACAGGAGCGACTGAATCTTTTCCTCAGTTATTATAGCGATTATTATATAAGGTACCGTACAAAATCAAATAGTCTTGACTTAATGACAATCAAACTAAAGCAAAGTGAAAATGGATATCAGACCTGGATGCTATTCATATACTGACATCAATATACCATGAGTTCGTGCCTGAGGTTCGCACTCAGGAGCTCCTGTGGGCATTTTGGGAAAGTGCAGCTTTTTTTTTTCTTACCTTTGGCTTCTTGCGGAGGTTGGGCGAGAGCTTCAGGCAGGTGACCTTGCCTTGGTCGTTTCCCACAATGATGATGGGGTCTACGGGGTTAAACTGGACGCAAGTTGGCTTGGTCTTCTTCGACACCACAGTCTGCTGGCAGATGGCTTCATATTTGTTGATACTCAGGTCAAACACATGCACCTTTGAGACAGATGGAAAAGCAGGATTAGGGCTGTTTAACTCTGGATAATAGACACAGTGAAAAATAATTATAATAATAATGTATATATAGGGGCGGCACGGTGGTGTAGTGGTTAGCGCTATTGCCTCACAGCAAGAAGGTCCGGGTTCGAGCCCCGTGGCCGGCGAGGGCCTTTCTGTGCGGAGTTTGCATGTTCTCCCCGTGTCCGCGTGGGTTTCCTCCGGGTGCTCCGGTTTCCCCCACAGTCCAAAGACATGCAGGTTAGGTTAACTGGTGACTCTAAATTGACCGTAGGTGTGAATGGTTGTCTGCGTCTATGTGTCAGCCCTGTGATGACCTGGCGACTTGTCCAGGGTGTACCCCGCCTTTCACCCGTAGTCAGCTGGGATAGGCTCCAGCCTGCCTGCGACCCTGTAGAACAGGATAAAGCGGCTAGAGATAATGAGATATGAGATTATTCTTTTTCTTCAAGACTTTTGAGGTAGTTCCCATGGGCGAAAACTCATGAAATTTGGTACACACATCAGTCCTGGCCACCGCTACTCAGCGATAGAGGCTTGGCCCCAGGTGTGTCCGGGGGACTCCATAGCGCCCCCACATGTCATTTAGACTTTTGCCCGGTATATAGTTTCACCCATCTTTGTCAAATTTGGTAGGTGTGTGGGGTGACCCAAGATGAATACATTTGTAATGTACATTGTACTAGCTGTACTCAACAGGAAGCGAGTTATTTTTGGTTTTGTGCGTTTTGACACATATTACATTTTGACGTTCTCCTCCTAGGCAGTTTTTTGGATTCATGCCAGATTTGGTGTACCGGAGGTCCTCGGGCCCTTCATCGCCGCTTGCGGCTATATTTGAAAATGGATTCATTGGTGAACTTCAACAGAAAAGAAATGAAAGAAAATATTGATTTTATGTTTGTTTTTTCTTTTATGTGTGATTGGAGAAGTTTTCAAGGCATTCTAAAGTTCAAAGTGACCATGCACACCTCTGGCTGTTACATGGATCTAAAAACAGACTTAGTTAGCTTGGTTGAAACACCAACTCTACTGAGGAAATGTGAAACAGAATTTAGCTAGTTTATTTTCTGCTAGTTTTTGTATGTCAGAGACAGATCGGCACAGAGTGTTTTTCCGTGTACATTAATAGAGAGAGTATAGCTTTGCTTGCTTTTAGTGGTTGTAAATATTAGTCTCACGTAGTTATTTAGCCTTTCAGAAGCTATTGCATGGTTAAATTCACCCTAACCTGGAGATTTACAATGCTTTAACCTTAACCTAACCCAAATCCTAAAACAATTGAAATGTCGATTCACCTAACAGTCGCTAAGACGAACCAAAAAAGTGCCAGCGCACGCACTGCAGTCACATACATTACTGGAGGCTGCACCTTTCCCGCGATTGGTCGTGGCTTCATTTCATTTTAGCTCTAGTTCATAATTGATGGAAGGAAGGAAGACTCTTTGGCCAGAGCCACTTTGGGTTAATAAGGATCAATAGTAATAAAGATGGATGGATGGATGGATGGATGGAAAGAAGAAGAGAAGGAAAACTCTTTGGCCACACCCACTTTGGTTTTGTTTTTATCCCATAACAAATGGTTTATAACAGGTTTGGTAAATTCCTGCATAGTACAAAAGTTTTCAGAAAACAAAGTTTCTTCAAAGTTCCTCTGGCCCAGTATGGCAAGAAAAATATGTCTGCAATTATCTGTGCAACTCTAATTCTACTGGTCTAGCAATTCTTGTTGATTTCTTAAACCCAACAGACCCGGTACCAGGTCCAATAGAACACTACTATAATTGACTTCTGGTAAAAGTCAGCTCAATGGGGGCGTCATGGCTCAGGTGGATAAGGCGCCATACCATAAATCTGGGGACCCGGGTTCGATTCCGGCCCGAGGTCATTTCCCGATCCCTCCCCCCCTCCCGTTCATTTCCTGTCTCTACACTGTCCTATCCAATAAAGGTGCAAAAAGCCCCAAAAAAATATCTTTAAAAAAAAAAAAAGTCAGTTCAATACCTCCTATAATTTTGCAGTATGTATGTACATACTTTATGGTATTTCTGTGTAGTGGTTTTTTTTTGGTCCAGCTGTAGTCACGGTGTTGCTGTATGAAAGAAGTGGCATCTCTGTCCATCTACTGGCGAGTGGCCAGCGTGTCCACCTCTCGATCGGGAGATTGTGAGTTCTACTCACGGTCGGGTCATACCAAAGACCATTATAAAAATGGTGCCTACTGCCATCTGGCAAGCCATGCTGCAATACAGATGTGAGTGGGGAGTCAAACTCTCGCGGTTACCAGAGGACTAGCCCACCGCTGTAACCCTAGCTATGTAATATACTGTAGGCGAGAGGCCGAAGGCTACGAAACGGAGATCGGCGCCACCAAACACGCCACGAATGGTGTGGGAAGCACTTTGACTGTTCATGGGCCCATTACTATCATGGTGTTATCCATTGGTTTATCACAGTTTACTCAGGTGCACTAACAGTCCCAATGTTACTGACACTGAAAATATATTCTCTGAGCTCTTATGGAGTAGTGATTTTAAGTTCCTACTTTTGGTGAGGTAGTGACCTCGACCCTGAGGCTTTCCGTTTAGATCAAAACACACGATCGTATTGGTTTTGGGTTTGCGGAAAATGGAGTCACAACGGTGATGAAATATTTTGCATGATGTTTTATTACGGTTATGATTATTCTGTGAGCGCACCAATCCTTAGGTGTATAAAGTTACAACTTAAAATACAATTAGTGATAACTGTAGACTTTTCAGTGGACTACAACCTTTTTAAAGGAATGCGATGTAGTCGACCATTTATCATGTCCCAGATCAAGCCGCCAGTTTTCCACAAATGTGCAGAATTTTTGCCAAATTCTGAATATTCACATCAAAGATTTAATTTTATCTGTATTATTTCTTTCATCATTTTATTTCAAATTAAAACCATCACCATTCAAAACCGTATAGTTTATTGACTGAGTATATTTAGTGGGGTACCCCCACAGTACCCAGTTCCTGAGACAGACCCATATAGAAATGTATAAAGATTGCAATTGACGGTTTGAACATCTCAATCTGACGAGCAATGAATAAAGAGACCGAATGAGAGAATGTGCGAGAAAAGGAATTAGAAGAGAGGAAAAAAAATTGACGAATAATAGTGCTGATCGTTTCCCACCTCAGCAAGACAGCCAGTGAAAGTCAGAGGACAGAGGCTGAGAGTGCCCGTGGTAAAGTATTAGTCAACTGGCATGGCTCATAGTTAGTCACAGAACATTGCCAAATGCACTGCTCTATTCTCAGCAGCTGAGGCAGGGGCGCAGAAACACAAAAATACACACGTAAGGGCTGGAGAAGCCATCTGTAACTGTAGGAGGACCACTCAAAGCATACAGTCATGTACTGACCAACAGCATGGCTGTGTGGTGGAGTCATGTCACGGCTGAGTTTCAGCGACGGCACTCTGAGTGTATAAACTAACTGATACACACACAACGGCTTTCTACATCAAAGGTCACTTTCAGGCTGTTGTGAGAATCGAAGCTGTGAAGGTGTCGGTACTGATTCGGTACTGATTCGGTCTTTGTGGCCTACTTGAGATGAATATACCACACTGTACCGTAACCTTCAGGAGAGAAGCAGGATTCTGGAGAGATGCCAGTCTTACTGAGAGTCTGGCACTTACTACCGATTTCCACACTGTGGCTTGCACGCTCATGCTGGCATGGAATCCGACTGGCACTAAGAAAGACCCTTGAGCCAGGAACAGCGCTGTGATACACCACGCAACTCCAATCTCACAGAACGAAGCTCGAATTCACTAAAGCCAACTGGCACTGCTGGAAACCGTCAAAAACGAGAAACGCTCACAGATGCACCGTACAAAATGTCCTTTTTAGTGTAGTATCCCACGAGGCATATAACAAGAGCACAAAACGCATGCGTATAATGTAGCCTTACTCAGACGGAATATCTGTAATGTACTACACTATGTGGCCAAAAGTATGAGGACACCCGGCCACCACGCTCGTACGTGCTTTATTAGGTCATCCAGCTGACGGGCCGTGTGTCGTTCGTCCGTCCGTCCGTCGTCGTCATCCACGTTTCACGAAAATCGCTTCTTCTCTTTCATTTCTTCGTTGATTTTCATTATTTTTGGCAGGAAGGTAGATCTACCTGGGGTGCATATGGCTTCTACCTAAATTTGCATAATTGCAGTTAATAATGAAGATATGGACTAATTAAGTCCTAACGAGCAGTTTCCACACAAGTCGCTTCTTCTCCCTGAATTCTTCACCAATTTTGATTCTTTCTGGCATGAAGGTAGAGGTACGTAGGGTGCATAGAACTTCTACCCAGAGTTGCTTCATTACAATTATTAATGAAGTTATGTACTAATTGAGCCTTAATGAGCAGTTCAACAAACAAATCACTTCTTCTCAGTCAATTCCTCGCCATTTTGGATTCTCTCTGGCAAATAGGTCGGCATTCCTAGGGTGGATATCGCTTCTATATATAACTTGTGTATATAGCTTGCAACATTTATTGCACAAGGTGGCCCAGTTTAGATCATTCCTTCTGGACTAGACGGAACCGGCGTGAGCTATGCCATCATTGACGGTCTCATTGAATGTCTTATTTCAGAACTACGGGTATTAATTTGTGACAATGAGTTGGTCCATATTTTGCTTCTTTAATACCCTACAATCATCTGGGAAGGCTTTCCACTAGTTTTTGGAGCGTGGCTATGGGGATTTGTGTCAGGCAAAAGGGCCTGGTGTGCAGGTGGTGCTCAAATTCATTCCAAAGGCGTTCATTGGGGTTGAGGTCAAGACTTGATTTCTTCCAAACCAACCTTGGTAAACCATGTCTTCATGGACCTTGTTCTGTGGACAGGAACAGTCACGCTGGGACATATTTATCTTCATTCATTCATCCATCATCCCTAACCGCTTATCCTGTACAGCTTTTATGAGAGGCGGGGTACACCCTGGACAAGTCGCCAGATCATCACAGGGCTGACACATAGAGACAACCAACCATTCACACTCACGTTCACATCTACGTTCTACTTTTTAGAGCCACCAATTAGCCTAACCTGCATGTCTTCGGACTGTAGGGGAAACCGGAGCACCCGGAGGAAACCCACGTAGACACGGCGAGAACATGCAGACTCCACACGGAAAGGCCCTTGTTGGCCACTGGGCTCGAACCCAGAACCTTCCTGCTGTGAGGCGACAGTGCTAACCACTACACCACCGTACCGCCCCGCCATTTCTTAAAATATGATTTAAAAAAAGTTTTTAATCACCTGTGAATAATTGTTAAATAATACAAACCCCTTACATAATAATAAAAGTGTAGAAAGCATTTTTCCTTTCACAGCTACTAGAAACAGCACTACAAACTCAAGACCTGTGTCATGCAAGCATCTGTTCCATCTTGTGCGTCTCAGATATCCATTACACAAGCGGCGCAGCAGTGATATTTATAAATAATGCAGTAGCAGAAACATTTTGGTTCATCACAAGCTCGGAAAGCTTGACAGTGCACACAAGTGACACAAGCAACTTGTACCGAGTATTGTGTCTATACAGTGGAGCTGAAGGAAAAGGACACGTCTTCAGCATCTATTCTGAGGCTAATAGTTAATGTCAGGCAGGTTAATGGCTGTCCCTGTACACTAACACACACAGGCAGGGGTGACTGGTTGTGTGTGAGGTGAAGGTGATTGTACAGCATTATGAAACCGCATGAGTGCAATCCCATCATGTAGCTGCTATGCTGTTTCATTAACACCTATTACACTCAAAAGTAAGTGTGCGCGCGTGCGCTGTGAGTCGTTTCAAATGTCTTTGTAAATGATGAGAGCTTCATCACAACTCTCAGCATCATTGTACAACCCCAATTCCAAAAAAGTTGGACAAAGTGCAAATTGTAAATAAAAACGGAATGCAATGATGTGGAAGTTTCAAAATTCCATATTTTATTCAGAATAGAACATAGATGACATATCAAATGTTTAAACTGAGAAAATGTATCATCTAAAGAGAAAAATTAGGTGATTTTAAATTTCATGACAACAACACATCTCAAAAAAGTTGGGACAAGGCCATGTTTACCACTGTGAGACATCCCCTTTTCTCTTTACAACAGTCTGTAAACGTCTGGGGACTGAGGAGACAAGTTGCTCAAGTTTAGGGATAGGAATGTTAACCCATTCTTGCCTAATGTAGGATTCTAGTTGCTCAACTGTCTTCGGTCTTTTTTGTCGTATCTTCCGTTTTATGATGCGCCAAATGTTTTCTATGGGTGAAAGATCTGGACTGCAGGCTGGCCAGTTCAGTACCCGGACCCTTCTTCTACGCAGCCATGATGCTGTAATTGATGCAGTATGTGGTTTGGCATTGTCATGTTGGAAAATGCAAGGTCTTCCCTGAAAGAGACGTCGTCTGGATGGGAGCATATGTTGCTCTAGAACCTGGATCTTTCAGCATTGATGGTGTCTTTCCAGATGTGTAAGCTGCCCATGCCACACGCACTAATGCAACCCCATACCATCAGAGATGCAGGCTTCTGAACTGAGCGCTGATAACGACTCGGGTCGTCCTTCTCCTCTTTAGTCCGAATGACACGGCGTCCCTGATTTCCATAAAGAACTTCAAATTTTGATTCGTCTGACCACAGAACAGTTTTCCACTTTGCCACAGTCCATTTTAAATGAGCCTTGGCCCAGAGAAGACGTCTGCGCTTCTGGATCATGTTTAGATACGGCTTCTTCTTTGAACTATAGAGTTTTAGCTGGCAACGGCGGATGGCACGGTGAATTGTGTTCACAGATAATGTTCTCTGGAAATATTCCTGAGCCCATTTTGTGATTTCCAATACAGAAGCATGCCTGTATGTGATGCAGTGCCGTCTAAGGGCCCGAAGATCACGGGCACCCAGTATGGTTTTCCGGCCTTGACCCTTACGCACAGAGATTCTTCCAGATTCTCTGAATCTTTTGATGATATTATGCACTGTAGATGATGATATGTTCAAACTCTTTGCAATTTTACACTGTCGAACTCCTTTCTGATATTGCTCCACTATTTGTCGGCGCAGAATTAGGGGGATTGGTGATCCTCTTCCCATCTTTACTTCTGAGAGCCGCTGCCACTCCAAGATGCTCTTTTTATACCCAGTCATGTTAATGACCTATTGCCAATTGACCTAATGAGTTGCAATTTGGTCCTCCAGCTGTTCCTTTTTTGTACCTTTAACTTTTCCAGCCTCTTATTGCCCCTGTCCCAACTTTTTTGAGATGTGTTGCTGTCATGAAATTTCAAATGAGGCAATATTTGGCATGAAATTTCAAAATGTCTCACTTTCGACATCTGATATGTTGTCTATGTTCTATTGTGAATACAATATCAGTTTTTGAGGTTTGTAAATTATTGCATTCCATTTTTATTTACAATTTGTACTTTGTCCCAACTTTTTTTGGAATCGGGGTTGTATTAGTCTGACATCAGCATTGTGTTTCCTGCCAGATACTTCAGGATAAATCTCAACAGTGATTTCATAACATTTACACAAAATATTAGAATTAGACACGAATAAAAGTGGCAGCAACAAGGTCTGATGCGAGAAAGATCACATCATAGCAATTTCCGACTGTTCCTGGTTTCTCAAGTACATAAATGAGTAAGAAAAAAAAAGAATTTTACATCACATTGTTCTCATATTATATTTTAGTCCAAATACGCAGGTGATTATAGAGAATCGTGTGTGCTGATTAGTCGAGAAATTCAGACTATTTCTCGATAATCACCTCAAACGACTCGGCAAACTAGCGGCCGGTCGCTTCGTCACTGTAATCGAGGCAGAATTACAAACGATGAAAGAAACGCTGTTCTTTTAGTTATAGTTTGGTCTAAAACTATTCAAAGGTAAGGTGGGATTGTGATTTATTTTATCGATTTCAAAACAAACGTATTTTATGTGACTCGGTGTCGATAAGTGACATGTCTGCGTGCATGACATTTGCATGTCACTTTTGAAGTTTGGCATAAATTATGAGCTCATCCGGCCGACAGGTGATGAGTTTATACCGACGCGTGTTGTCCGTCGTCCACATTTCACAAAAATCACTTCTTCTCTCTTGATTCTTCACCGATTTGTATTCTTTTTGGCAGGAAGGTAGGTCTGCCTGGGGTGCATGTGGCTTCTACACAAATTTGCATAATTGCAATTAATAATGAAGATATGGAGTAATTAATCAATCCCTAACGAGCAGTTTCCACACAAATCGCTTCTTCTCCCTGAATCCTTCACCGATTTTGATTCTTTCTGGCATGAAGGTAGGGGGACCTAGGGTGCATAGAACTTCTACCCAGATTTGCTTCATTACGATTATTAATGAAGTTATGGACTAATTGAGCCTTAATGAGCAGTTCAACAAAAATGTCAATTCCTCGCTGTTTTGGATTCTTTCTGGTAAATAGGTCGGTATTCCTAGGGTGGATACAGCTTCTATATAGTGTATATAGCCTGCAACATTGATTGCGCAAGGTGGCCCAGTTTAGATCGTTTCTTCTGGACTAGACGGGGCAGGAGTGAGTTACGCCGTCATTGATGGTCTCGTTCTATTATTGCAATTTTTTAAAATAATCACCTGTGTATTTATACTAAAACAATTATCTGTCTCAGGTTCAGTGAATATCGGTGAATAATAACCTCGATTTCGTCTCCGTTATTATTCACCAATATTCACTTCACCTACAGCAAATAATTGTTAATCATAAACTAAACTATGGGTTTTTTTTTCTATCCATTTTCTTTTAATCTCTTGAATAAACTATCAGTGCATTCTTCTTCATCTGATTCTATGCCTGTTCATAATACTCTTTTTCCTGTAAATATATAATAACATCACCATGTAACGATTGGCAATGGAAGCAAATTAAGCCCTGTGATTTTCATAACAGATGAAAATGACGTTATGGTTTAAAAGTATCGCCAAGATGAATACGGAATCATGGCAGCATGACCGTCTGAATGGAAACTGAATCAAATGATGCGGTGTATACGGATTCCTGTTTCTACTAATGATGCCAGTTTGCATTGGCAGATTGGCACATCTGGGCTTCTGGCTGAAGCAGCTTACCTTTCCGTCAATGGTGACGGCAGCGAACACCGTGGAGGAGTACGGGGACCAGGCCACATCGCTCACACCTGCGTTCAGGTCAAATGTGAACATTGGGCTCCTGAGAAACACACGGGAGAAGCATTAGGCTGAATTTTGACAAAAGTTCAGTGTCATAATAATAATATTACATATTTATGCGCTCTGCAATTTTTTCACTAACCAATTAGACTCTGGTCCCACCTACTTGATTTGTAATGATTCACAAGATTGAAGTATGCGAATTCCCTGATCAAAGTTTACTGAGATGTTACGAAGATAAAGTTGGAAAAAAAGTGAGCCATCTGAGCCAAAAGTTTGTGCTACCAGAGGCAAATGTGTGTCTTTCTCATCCCATGTTCTTTCTCTTTCAGGGTACTGGCTTTTCCCCAGGAGAATTTTTTCATGTTTTAACCATTACATTACGTTACATTAATGACATTTAGCAGACGCTCTTATCCAGAGCGACGTACAACATACCCAGAGCAGCCCGGGGAGCAGTGCCTTGCTCAAGGGCACTTTGGCCATTCCTGCTGGTCCAGGGAATCAAACCAGCGACCTTTTGGTCCCAAAGCTGCTTCTCTAACCATTAGGCCATGGCTTCCCCAATGAACCACCAACCAAACCATTTTTTTTTCCCCCGGTAGCTTCGATATGACCATAGCGAGGTGTGAAAAACTGTAAACGCTAAACATATAACAGAAGCGTTAGTAATGTAAACTGACTCGGAATCCTGGTATGTATTGTTCCAGCTTTAATTATATATACACAGATGTTGC
Organism: Neoarius graeffei; assembly: GCF_027579695.1. Lineage (NCBI taxonomy): Eukaryota > Metazoa > Chordata > Actinopteri > Siluriformes > Ariidae > Neoarius > Neoarius graeffei. The sequence continues at coordinate 8,794,870 of NC_083580.1, forward strand.
AGAGAGGTATTTGTTTAATTGTTGAAAAGTAATTTTGTGTCTGTGGGTACTCTTGTTTATTCTATTGTCCCAGCTCTACACACACACACGTTTGTTTCACTATCCTTGTGAAGACCTTCCACTGACATAATTATTACTGCAGCTAATTAATATTGTGCCTGCACCTAAACTTCACTCTTACCTTAAAGTGCCATTCCACCATTGGATGTATTCTTTGGCATAAAATACAATATATTTTACGACAACATGACTAGACAGAGAAATCTTTTAGCTTCAAAATGATATATCAAACATCATTTTTTGACAACGACAAGTATATTAATTTTGCGACCAAAGTCACCTACCCTTTTAATTTCCGCGCGGTAGTGAAACGTGATGTCATCGGCAGGTTCCCCTTCTTGTGTACCACGTGTCGGTCTATTTTTAGACCAGGAAACCCCCAAAGTGAGAGTGTCATTTCTCCTCGTATATGGGAGCCAAAAAAATTGTGAAAAATTTTGAGTTAATTTTTCAGTTAGCTAGATTTATTGGTATTAGCTAGATTTATTGGTATTATTTTTATCGCGTTCTATCCGCCATTGCTGATAATATGTGCCACGTCACACGGTACACAAGAAGGGGAACCTGCCGATGACATCACGCGCGGAAATTAAAAGGGTAGGTGACTTTGGTCGCAAAATTAATATACTTGTCGTTGTCAAAAAATTATGTTTGATATATCATTTTGAAGCTAAAAGATTTCTCTATCTAGTGATACCATTTATATATGTTGTCAAAATATATTGTATTTTATGCCAAAGAATACATCCAATGGTGGAATGGCACTTTAACCTCAGTAATGAAAAGGAAACTTTTTGGCTCTTTTATTTATTTATTTAATAATTTTTTTGTTTAGGGGCGGCACGGTGGTGTAGTGGTTAGCGCTGTCGCCTCACAGCAAGAAGGTCCGGGTTCGAGCCCCGTGGCCGGCGAGGGCCTTTCTGTGCGGAGTTTGCATGTTCTCCCCGTGTCCGCGTGGGTTTCCTCCGGGTGCTCCGGTTTCCCCCACAGTCCAAAGACATGCAGGTTAGGTTAACTGGTGACTCTAAATTGACCGTAGGTGTGAATGTGAGTGTGAATGGTTGTCTGTGTCTATGTGTCAGCCCTGTGATGACCTGGCGACTTGTCCAGGGTGTACCCCGCCTTTCGCCCGTAGTCAGCTGGGATAGGCTCCAGCTTGCCTGCGACCCTGTAGAACAGCGGCTAGAGATAATGAGATGAGATGAATTTTTTGTTTAAAAAAAACCCCAAACAAACACACACAACAGCAATTTCCTTATGGGGACCATCCAAATGTCCCCACAAGGTCGAAATTGTCAGATTTTACCATCCTTGTGTGGACACTTGGTCCTCAGTAGCACATAAAAACCACACACACACACACACACCAGATTATCTGCAGTTTATAAGCCCAGAGGCTGGGCAGTCCAGGGAGACGCTGTCATGCTGAGCAGGCTGTACATAGACTGCATTATGTCCTCACTCTTCTCCTTCTTCACACACACAATCTTTCTCTTTCGCTCTCTCTCAAGTCACACCGACCCTATTCAGACTTCATATTAATATCTCTCTCAGGTGATGCAATCACATACGGACAGCTGTGATGGAAAGCTGTTCACATCTGGTCTTAAACGGATCTCCGCTGACTACATTTCCTCGCAAAAACAACCTCATTTCACTAAAACTAGCTCAGAACCAAAGTGGTACACTTTCACGTGCTGTAATCATAAACACTGTCTGGAGCTGATCCCAGGACTCTTGAATATGACACAATAGGTCATGTTCGGAGTTGAGTATCCAGGTGTCGGAAGTAATTCTAAGCACTGTTCATACAGTCTCACAGGATTGTCTGACAGTGTGATTATATCTCACCGAAATGGATGTTTTAGGCTGCGAATACACGCAACGAAACTATGGAATGCCATTCGAGGCTGATATTAAAGACACAAACATGGCACTATTAATTAATTAGTGGGGCGGAGACAATATTTTTAAATTAAACCAAATTTTCAGTGATGATTACTGGGACTATTCATGCAGCAATACTGTGATACTGACAAGACACCGTACTACTATTTCAGTTTATTCTATCCACATTCACTGGATATGAGCAATCGCATGCTCTAATTGGCTACTCTACTACTAGGATATCAGCTCATATACCGTACCATGAGTAGAGAAAAACAAAAGGGCGGAGCGTGTTGCTGGACCAATCGAGGACAAAATAAAAACTCTACTTGAAAACAACCCCCCCCCCCCCAAAAAAAAGCAACAAAATATGGAATAAAAGTATTTGATGGTAAGAAGGTATCTTTTTGGTTGTTGTTTTTTTTTCAAGAATTATTATTAGGGGGCGTCGTGGCTTGGGTGGATGGGGCGCCATGCCGTCGATCCGGGGACCCGGGCTCGGTTCCAGCCCGGGGTCGTTTCCCGGTCCCTCCCCGTCTCTCTCTCCCGCTCGTTTCCTGTCTCTGCATTGTCCTATCCAATGAAGGTGAAGAAGCCCAAAAAAAATCTTTAAAAAAAAAAAAGAATTATTATTATAGCATTTTTCACAAATTGCTTTTGTCATTTTGCCGTTTCCATCAACATTTCGTTGCGTGTATTCGACTTGCTGACTTTGGGAGTGCAGTGGACTTGCTGACTTTGGGGCTGCGGCCGACTTGCTGACTTTGGGGCTGCGGCCGACTTGCTGACTTTGGGGCTGCGGCCGACTTGCTGACTTTGGGGCTGCGGCCGACTTGCTGACTTTGGGGCTGCGGCCGACTTGCTGACTTTGGGGCTGCGGCCGACTTGCTGACTTTGGGGCTGCGGCCGACTTGCTGACTTTGGGGCTGCGGCCGACTTGCTGACTTTGGGGCTGCGGTCGACTTGTTGACTTTGGGGCTGCGGTCGACTTGCTGACTTTGGGGCTGCGGCCGACTTGCTGACTTTGGGGCTGCGGCCGACTTGCTGACTTTGGGGCTGCGGCCGACTTGTTGACTTTGGGGCTGCGGCCGACTTGCTGACTTTGGGGCTGCGGCCGACTTGCTGACTTTGGGGCTGCGGCCGACTTGCTGACTTTGGGGCTGCGGCCGACTTGCTGACTTTGGGGCTGCGGTCGACTTGCTGACTTTGGGGCTGCGGTTGTCGTGAGCAGTTTTGCGCTCGGGTTTCCGTCGGTGGGGGGTTTATAGCATCAACGAAGCTAACTTTGTTAGGACTGTTAATGTTATGGTCATGCTGTCTGTTGTTGCCCAAATGAAGATGGGTTCCCTTTTGAGTCTGGTTCCTCTCGAGGTTCCTTCCTCATGTCGTCTGAGGGAGTTTTTCCTTGCCGCCATCGCCACAGGCTTGCTCATTGGGGATAGATTAGGGATAAAATTAGCTCATGTTTTAAGTCGTTCAAATTCTGTAAAGCTGCTTTGCGACAATGTTTATTGTTCAAAGCGCTATACAAATAAACTTGACTTGTTTACATTCTAAGCGGAAATGATTTTGTCGGACGTTTTGTATAAAGTTTTTATTTATCGAATTTGCAAAAAAAAAATGCTGTTTCTCAAAATCCAATGAATGTGGATAGAATAAAACGGTTATTCCACTCAATCTCATCGTACATGGATTATAGGCAACTTGGTGCTATGCAGCTCGTCGGCTATCCGCTCATGTACGACTCGATTTCGTGGAATAACTGTTAAATGTTTCAGTTTAATGCTTGCTATAGTTATTTTCTCATTCATATTTCATCCTATTTGTCTTTTTTTATTTTTAAATGATCCCGAAGTTATGTTTTTGTTACGTCGTATTACGTTTGACAGGAAGGTACGCATTTTCTATCCCCTAATTTTTGTCTAACTGTTGTGTTTTGTTTTTTGTCTAACTATTGTGTGAAAGTGTTTGTACGGACAATCCTTTCCTCATATTTAGTACTCGTCTACACCTTTATAATGTAATGATTTATAATCGTTCTTTGGTGTCACCCAGAAGAGGATATGTTCCGTTTTGAGTCTGGTTCCTCTTGAAGTTTCTTTCTCATGTTGTTTCAGCGAGTTTCTCCTCCCCTCTATTTCCTCTCACATGCTCATTACAGATCTAGATCCAGATTTCTCTAGAGTTGCTTTGTGACAATGTCTATTGTTAATAAAGGTGCTATTAAAAAAAATAATAAAAATAAACAAGTAAAACTGAAGTAAAACTCACAAAACTGTTGCTATTTGTTCGAGTGGTTAAGTGAATCTTCAGAGAAAGTTAGACGAGTGTGTGCGCAGACAGTGAGTGGGTGAATTTATTACACTTATTACACTTAATGTTCTCCTAAATGGCTCCTCATTTTCCGGAACAACCCTTCCACATTTTCATGAAAATCGATGCAATTTACTTTCCATGACTCAATCTGGTCAAAAAGCCCATGCCTACAAATGACTCATGAAATATTTTTTTTTTCAGATCGTTGTAGGGTGAGGTGGCAGAGAAGTAACTTCTGTTTACGTCCTTCTTTATTGCACTAGAGCCCTCTCCTGGTGAAGCTCACTCGCACCAGTAAACACGTCTGAGAAACTACATCTCAGCATAATGAGACTCCAGCATGCATAGTGCGCTTCGTCAAAATGACATCGTAATTATAATCATTACTCCCCCAGGGGTCTCTCTCTGACAGAGAGGGAATGGCTAAATGATTTGTCAAATCATTGTCTTGACAAGTTAATTATGTTTATTTTAATAACAACTGCAGGACTTAAATGCGTTTAATTTACGCTTGCTATTTTTGAGATAAAGACAATAGAGTTTGTAAGGTTTCTATTCGGTGAAACATGCGATGAAATATTCCCTGCATTTTATCTCCATGACCTGGACTTGCAAGTATTTTTCATTTTATTTATTGTATACCTTTCCATTTGGTTGGAAGATAGTGATTTGATTACTAGTCTATAACAGCAGCTCTGACAGTAGTCACACAATTATGGAGAGTCGCTTGCTCTAAATCGTGAACGTTTTGATGGTAAGGACTCACTGATGCAGAATAAGTCGAGTAATAAACAAATCTACAAACACAAAGACATATAATCATTGATATGGGGAACGTTTGTAAGGAAATGTTCAACATGATAATTAACGTTTATGGAAGGAGTCTCCGGTGTCAGCGCTGTGTAACGCTCGCGTTTTCCACCGTAAGAAAGTCTTCAGCATTTATGCACTTTCACAGTAACCTACAGTGTCTTGCAAAAGTATTCATCCCCCTTGGCGTTTGTCCTGTTTCGGCACATTACAAGCTGGAATTAAAATTGATTTTTGGAGGGTTAGGTCCTTTGATTTACACAACATGCCTACTACTTTAAAGGTGCAAATAGTTTTTTTTTTTTGTGACATACAGTGGGGCAAAAAAGTATTTAGTCAGCCACCAATTGTGCAAGTTCTCCCACTTAAAAAGATGAGAGAGGCCTGTAGTTTTCATCATAGGTACACTTCAACTATGAGAGACAGAATGGGGGGAAAGAATCCAGGAAATCACATTGTAGGATTTTTAATGAATTAATTGGTAAATTCCTCGGTAAAATAAGTATTTGGTCACCTACAAATAAGCAAGATTTCTGGCTCTCACAGACCTGTAACTTCTTCTTTAAGAGGCTCCTCTGTCCTCCACTCGTTACCTGTATTAATGGCACCTGTTTGAACTCATTATCAGTATAAAAGACGCCTGTCCACAACCTCAAACAGTCACACTCCAAACTCCACTATGGCCAAGACCAAAGAGCTGTCAAAGGACACCAGAAACAAAATTGTAGACCTGCACCAGGCTGGGAAGACTGAATCTGCAATAGGTAAGCAGCTTGGTGTGAAGAAATCAACTGTGGGAGCAATTATTAGAAAATGGAAGACATACAAGACCACTGATAATCTCCCTCGATCTGGGGCTCCACGCAAGATCTCACCCCGTGGGGTCAAAATGATCACAAGAACGGTGAGCAAAAATCCCAGAACCACATGGGGGGACCTAGTGAATGACCTGCAGAGAGCTGGGACCAAAGTAACAAAGGCTACCATCAGTAACACACTACGCCGCCAGGGACTCAAATCCTGCAGTGCCAGACGTGTCCCCCTGCTTAAGCCAGTACATGTCCAGGCCCGTCTGAAGTTTGCTAGAGAGCATTTGGATGACCCAGAAGAGGATTGAGAGAATGTCATATGGTCAGATGAAACCAAAATAGAACTTTTTGGTAAAAACTCAACTTGTCGTGTTTGGAGGAGAAAGAATGCTGAGTTGCATCCAAAGAACACCATACCTACTGTGAAGCATGGGGGTGGAAACATCATGCTTTGGGGCTGTTTTTCTGTAAAGGGACCAGGACGACTGATCCGTGTAAAGGAAAGAATGAATGGGGCCATGTATCGTGAGATTGAGTGAAAACCTCCTTCCATCAGCAAGGGCACTGAAGATGAAACGTGGCTGGGTCTTTCAGCATGACAATGATCCCAAACACACCGCCCGGGCAACGAAGGAGTGGCTTCGTAAAAAGCATTTCAAGGTCCTGGAGTGGCCTAGCCAGTCTCCAGATCTCAACCCCATAGAAAATCTTTGGAGGGAGTTGAAAGTCCGTGTTGCCCAGCGACAGCCCCAAAACATCACTGCTCTAGAGGAGATCTGCATGGAGGAATGGGCCAAAATACCAGCAACAGTGTGTGAAAACCTTGTGAAGACTTACAGAAAACATTTGACCTCTGTCATTGCCAACAAAGGGTATATAACAAAGTATTGAGATGAACTTTTGTTATTGACCAAATACTTATTTTCCACCATAATTTGCAAATAAATTCTTTAAAAATCAGACAATGTGATTTTCTGGATTTTTTTTCTCATTTTGTCTCTCATAGTTGAGGTGTACCTATAATGAAAATTACAGGCCTCTCTCATCTTTTTAAGTGGGAGAACTTGCACAATTGGTGACTGACTAAATACTTTTTTGCCCCACTGTAATAATTAAGATGAAAAAACAGAAATCTGGAGTGTGCATAGGTCAGAGTCAATACTTTGTACCTTTTGCTGCAATTCCAGCTGCAAGTCTCTTGGGGTATGTCTTGATTAGCTTAGCACATCTAGCCACTGGGATTTTTGCCCATTCCTCAAGGCAAAACTGCTCCAACTCCTTCAAGTTAGATGGGTTGCGTTGGTATACAGCGATCTTCAAGTTATGCCAAAGATTCTCAATTGGATTGTGGTCTGGGCTTTGACTAGGCCATTCCAAGATTTTTAAATGTTTCCTTTTAAACCACTCCAGTGTAGCTTTAGCAGTATGTTTAGGGTCATTTACTGCTAGAATGTGAACCTTCGTCCCAGTCTCAAACAGGTTTTCCTCCAGAATCACCCTGTGTTTAGTGCCATCTATCTTCAGTCCTGACCAGCTTTCCTGTCCCTGCAGATGAAAAATATCCCCACGGGCATGATGCCGCCACCACCATGCTTCACTGTAGGAATGGTGTTCTCAGGGTGTCGGGTTTGCGCCACACATGGCGTTTCCCACGATCGCATGTGTGCATAAGTATTCACCCCCTTTCATAGGAAATCCCTGAATAAGAGCTGGTCCAACCAATTCACTTCATAAGTCACATAATTAGTTGATTAAGATCCAGCTGTGTGCAATCAAAGTGTCACATGATGTCTGTATTAAATCTACCTGTTCTGGAAGGACCCTGACTCTGCAACATTACAAAGCAAGCAACATAAAAACCAAGGAGCACTCCAAATAGGTCAGAGACAAAGTTGTGGAGAAGTATAGATCAGGGTTGGGTTATGAAAAATATCCCAAACTTTGAATATCCCACGGAGCACCATTAAATCCATTATCGCAAAATGGAAGGAACATGGCACCACTACAAACCTGACGAGAAGGCCGCCCACCAAAACTCACAGACTGGGAAAGGAGGGCATTAATCAGAGATGCAACAAAAACACCAAAGATAACACTGAAGAAGCTGCAAAGATCCACAGCAGAGATGGGAGTATCTGTCCATAGGACCTCTTTAAGCCGTACACTCCACAGAGCGGGGCTTTATAGAAGAGTGGCCAGAAAAAAAGTCATTGCTTACAAAAATCACGTTTGGAGTTTGCCCAACAGCATGTGGCAGACTCCCCAAACACATGGAAGAAGATTCCCTGGTCAAATGAGACTACAATTGATCTTTCTGGACATCATGGGAAATGCCATGTGTGGTGCAAACCCATCACCCTGAGAACACTATTCCTACAGTGAAGCATGGTGGTGCCAGCATCATGCTGTGGGGATATTTTTCATCTGCAGGGACAAGAAAGCTGGTCAGGACTTGAAGGAAAGATGGATGGCAGTAAATACAGGGCAATTCCTGTTTGAATCAGCCAGAGGTTTGAGACTGGGATGAAGGTTCACATTCCAGCAGGGCAATGACCCTAAACATACTGCTAAAGCTACACTGGAGTGGTTTAAAGGGAAACATTTAAATGTCTTGGAATGGCCATATCAAAGCCCAGACCTCAATCCAGTTGAGAATCTGTGGCATAACTTGAAGATTGCTGTACACCAACACAACCCGTCTAACTTGAAGGAGTTGGAGTAGTTTTGCCTTGGGGAATGGGCAAAAACCCCAGTGGCTAGATGTGCTAAGCTAATAGAGACATACCCCAAGAGACTTGCAGCTGGAATTTTAGTAAAAGGTGGCTCTACATAGTACTGACTTTGGGGGGGGGTGAATACCTATGCACACTCCCGATTTCTGTTTTCTTCATCTTAATTATTGTTTGTATCACAATAAAAAACATTAATTTTAAAGTGCACCTTTAAAGTAGTAGGCATGTTGTGTAAATCAAATGGTGCTAACCCTCCAAAAATCCATTTTAATTCCAGCTTGTAATGCGACAAAACAGGACAAACGCCAAGGGGGATGAATACTTTTGCAAGACACTGTAAATGTATTATTATTATCTTCAAGAGAGAGCCTTGTGTTTACAGCTGCTCTAATAAAAGCATTTTAAGTGACAACTTCTCATGGATGGTCCACAATATTAAATGTAACTATAAACGGTTAAAAATACATACATGTTATTTACCAGCTGGGAGGTCCGTATGGTGAAATACCGTGACCGAGGTCTTGAAAGTACTGAGCGAGGCCCTCTGGCAGGAAAAAAACTACATTTTGCTGCCTATGTAGTCCCCTATTTATACAAAACTGAGTCATTCAGGATTCAGCCATGTTTTTGCTCGGCGTTAGCGACAGTTAGAGGTTTTTAGCTTTCTCCTGAAATGTTTTCTTTTATTTCTTCTTCCTCAGGGTCGTAAAACTCACTTTCGCTGTGAACACTGTCGTTATCGCTGTCCATGATGTAAAATTAATGCTATTCTCCTGAGAAATGCTGGCAAAAATTTATAAGATTTTTGACAATCTTTTTTTTTTAATAAGATAAATGTTGACAAAAAATGCTATGTTTGTTGTTGTTGTTGTGAACGAGCGAGTCGCCAGAGGTCCGTAACTGGGGTCCGTATCGTAGGATACGGACCCGCTCGCCAGCCAATCAGAGCGCAGGATTTGATGGAAACCGCACCGCGAAAACAATAAAATGTGTTATCCTTTAGTAAATTAGAAATTTTTAATACTTGACAAATTTCTGTGCTTCATGAGGAATAAAACTCTTTGTAACATGCTGATATTCGAAAGTAATCTCCAGGGTCATAGTAGAAACTCTGCTTTGCGGCAGACCACATCACACCCCCATGTTGTTTATTATTTTCCTATAACAGCACACTGGGTTATGTTTAATTCCTTACATAATGTAGTCTCTGGTCTGCGTTTGGTGTGAGGTTGCTGTGATACTGTGCAATATGAAGGCGTACGTACGTGACAGTGTGGTCCCATATCTTCACAGTCCAATCCGAGCTACAGGAAATGAACACTTTCGGATGGAAGTGGTTCCACCTCACGGCCTCGACAGGCAGGCAGTGTGCAGTGTACGTCTCCAGGTACTGGCTAGAGTAGGATTTGGAGCACTGCAAATGAACACATGGAACCAGGGTTAGATATTATCCATTCATACATGGAGAGACATTTTTGGACACAGACACAGTGGCACCACACTAAGCGCTCCTGTAATGCTTCATTCCACAATATCTGCAAGGAAGGTTTCGGATCAACAATAATAAATCTAGAAAGGTGTCGATATAGTAAAAAGAAAACCACACGTTGGCTTGAAGATATGAAGTTTATCTCCTCATGTTGAAAAACTCGCATTTTTCATACGGAATACATCACGCATCTGAGTGACATATTTAAATAATATTAGCTGGCTTTTTTTTCGTGGTATATCAGATATATTCCACTCAGCTAGAATGATATTGAACGAGTCAAAGACATATATATGATTGCAGATGAATCCTAAATGCGTGAAGAGTTTTTAAATTAAAAGCCCCTGTCCCAACTTTTTTGAGATGTGTTGCTGTCATGAAATATATTATTTGGGGATGTATTTTCTCATCTCATCTCATTATCTCTAGCCGCTTTATCCTTCTACAGGGTCGCAGGCAAGCTGGAGCCTATCCCAGCTGACTACGGGCGAAAGGCGGGGTACACCCTGGACAAGTCGCCAGGTCATCACAGGGCTGACACATAGACACAGACAACCATTCACACTCACATTCACACCTACGGTCAATTTTAGAGTCACCAGTTAACCTAACCTGCATGTCTTTAGACTGTGGGGGAAACCGGAGCACCCGGAGGAAACCCACGCGGACACGGGGAGAACATGCAAACTCCGCACAGAAAGGCCCTCGCCGGCCCCGGGGCTCGAACCCAGGACCTTCTTGCTGTGAGGCGACAGCGCTAACCACTACACCACCGTGCCGCCGGGATGTATTTTGTAAAATATATTTTGTTTACCTATAAAATACTTCAGGATCGTATATTACAGCTGTAAAACATGTGAATTCAAAAAGTATAAGTCTTTGATTTAGATTTCATATTTTCATCATTTGTTGTCCCAAGGCAACCTTTAAAACAAATAAATACAGTGCTTTTAATGTAAAAACTCTTCACGCATTTAGGATTCATCTACAATCATGGTATGTATTGTAAGTGTGTAAGAATCTGTTCCTCAGTTAAAACCAGTGGAGTATTGCTTTGTATTTCATCATTAGAGATGGTTGTTTCTCATCCTCACCTTGTGGATTTTGCCTTCTTCAGTGCCAACGAGGAAAAGGTAGTCGAGCTGTTTATGGAAATCGAAAGACATTCCGCAGTCTGGAATGGAAAACGAGATGGCATTGAGGAGCTTCAAGATGTTGTGCAGGGAACACACATTTCAAAACCAATGCAGTCAAACCAAATTAACTTTTAGTCTACGCAGGAGTTAAAGGGAGAACGCTCATGGCCGTTAAGTCATTAGACATCAGACTGGGAGTGCATCATTTGGTGGTGTTGCTGAAATCTATATATCACCAAACCACTGCAAAAATATAGGGCTACACTCTGGCATTTCCCGTAGAAACTGGCTGCAGACAAGGTGGTATTGAATCCCTGATATTATTGAACATCTACTTCGATACAGTATGTCGAGTATTAACATACGAGCTGAAGTCGGAGTTAGGAGATGACTTCGGCATACAGTTCAGATACCGCATTCCAACTGAGGCGACTGACCGAGAACAACGGTCAAAACACCCAGCATATGAAACATCGGCATGTTATAACATTCTCTAGGCTGATGACAAGGTCCTCATTTTTTGAACCAAGGAGGCTCTACAACGTGGGCTGGTAATAACCGAGAAGGTCTACAAGAGGTACGGACTCTCGCTTAGCCGAAAGAAAACCGAGATGATGGTCTTTAATGGTAACAGCGATGACACAACAGCCAAAGGTCTGGTTAAGCTCGATAACGACGAGCTCACTAACACCACTGAGTTCAAGTACCTTGGTGTCATATTTTCCTCTCTCGAGCCCGAAAAATTTGTTCCGCATCGTATTGTGTCAGCTGCTGGAAAATTTGCAGAACTAAAAAGAGTGCACACAGATCATCGAGTGAAGCTTAAGACAAGAAGGAATGGTCGCCTTAATCAGATCGAGATTGATGTACAATATGGCAACGTCGGAGTTAAATACTGGCGTTATTTTCTTTGGGTTTTTTTTTTTTTATCAACACAGGGTCAATATTATACATACAGGGTCAACAATTTACATACGCTCACTTAGATTATTAATTCAGAGGTGCTGAAACTTCCAAAATGTCTTTTATCTTGCCATGGCCGAGGTCTCTTAACTTCCCGTTAGTGATCACGATTGACTGCAGCTGGTAGCTTCTCTGTGCCTTCATAAAAAGGGTTTGTTTACAGCACTCATTGGATTGACCAACACACAGTAAAATGGGAAAGTCCAAGGAGCTCAGTGCAGATCTGAGAAAGAGGATGACAGATATACACAACCCTGGAATGTCTCTTGGAGCCATTTCTAAACAACTGCAAATTCCAAGATCAGTTCAAACAATTGTATCCGAGTTATTGTGAGGTGTAGTCACTTTGCCAAGCCACTTTGCTTCAAGAAAACCCAAACTGTCACCCTCAGCTGAAAGGAAATTGGTTTGGATGGTCAGGAACAACCTGGCAACCACTATGGCACAGCCCTGCCATGAACTGGAAGCTGATGGATCACTGTCTACAGTTCAGATCACCATGGACTAAGAGGCTGCTATCCAAGAAATAACCCCCCTGCTCCAAAATTGCCACCTTCAAGCTTAACTAAAGTTTGAAGCTGACCACACGGACAAAGAAAAATCCTTCTGGAGGATAGCCGTATGGTCAGATGAGACAAAGATTGAGTTGTTTAGCCACAATGACCACCATATACAGAGGGGCCTGTACTAGCTGGTGGTGGTGGTAGGATCATCATGCTCTGGGGGGCCGTTTTGCTGCCACTGGAACCGGTTCATTGCACAAAGTGGATGGAATAATGAAGAAAGAAGACAACCTCAGAATTCTTCAGCATAAACCATCAGAAACTTGAACATGACTTGGGAGTTACAGCAGGACACTGAACCCAAACACACATCAGAGCTGGTTGTGGAGGATAAAGCAGGCTAACATATGGACCATGCTTATAAGTCGAGTCCATGCCAAGAAAAAACAAAAAAATTTAATTGAACTCTACCAATTCTAACATGAGTCATGAAATATCCAACCAGAATTCTGCCAGAAGCTTGTTCATGGTAAACAAAAATGTTTGGTCAAGGTGAATCTTGCGAAGAGACATTTTACCCAAATATTAGGTGTGCTGTATGTATAGTTTTGACACTGTATGTATAATTTTGACCCTGTGTTGATTTCAGAAAACCCAAAGAAAATTAAAACTTGTGCAACAAATTTGTGTTTTTTTTAATTAAAGATGTATGCTGTACAATCTGCCACAGAAGAAGAACAGTTCAAAGAAATTATTGAAAGCCCAAATATTGCCATGACATTCATATCCAAGATGACATCCACGTCACTGTATGTAAACTTCTGACCACAACTGTATATAGACTAACTGGCACAACGACGATTAAGGAATATCAAGAGCGACAACATTTAGGCCCTGTCCACACAGCAACGGATTCAGGTGAATCTGATAAAATTGTTTATCGTTTCGGCCTGGCGTCCACACGGCACCGGTGTTTTGGGTGCCCCAAAACGAAATCTTTTGAGAACGGGTTCCAGAGTGGAAAAATCTGGCAACAGCGCCGTTGCAAAGTCGTCTGGATGAGTAGAACGGATTTGTTTACGATGACGTCACAACCACATGACTGTCAGTGCTTCACGCCGGGTAGAAGTGTAACGAACTCGATGCGAGTTGTCAACAAATCCTATAACTTGGTTCATGAAATGCGCTTACAAAATATTTTCACTGTGAATATTTATTGTGTAATGGTGCAAAGTGAGAGAGAGAGAGAGAGAGAGAGAGAGAGAGAGAGAATAGCCCTTAGGGCAGAGTCTTTAGTCCAAACACTGCGAATAGCCCTTAGGGCAGAGTCTTTAGTCCAAACACTGCGGAAGCAGTACCAAACCGCACACCGCCCGTGCGCTTTCCAAAAACAAAAACAATCCCACCAGCAAAAATTGGAAAAAGAAAAAGGAGCGATCTCACCTCTTCAGATGTTGGTTTAAGTCCGACAATACATTCCTCAAAAAGGGCGTAGAAGAACAAAGTAATCCATCAACGTGTAGCATTCAATTTATTCCGGACCATTAAAGAATTCTGGAGGATATCAGAATGTTGGCGTACCGGCTTCCATCTACCCCCGTTCATTCCTCTTTCCGCGTCTTTCGTTTTACGCTACTGATTAATAATCAAAACTTTATGTGGCTGATGCTACAGAAGAAGGGGTTTATGCGCATGCGTCTACTTCTTCTATTGTTCTGGTGTCTCCGATGGGACCGTCTTACAGCGCACGTAGAGGTGTGGCATGTGTATTGCATCGTTTTCAGCAAGCGTTGCGTTGCCATATGAACCTGATATTTTACTGATCCGTTGCCCATGTGGACGCGATATTTAAAAAAAAAATCTCGTTGCCGTTGTCGTGTGGATGTAGCCTGAGGCTACATCCACACGACAACGGCAACGAGATGTTATTTAAAAAAATATCGCGTCCACATGGGCAACGATCAGTAAAATATCAGGTCCATATGGCAACGCAACGCTTGCTGAAAACGATGCAATACACATGCCACACCTCTAGGGGCGCTGTAAGACGGTCCCTTCGGAGACACCAGAACAATAGAAGAAGTAAGGATGCATGTGCATAAACTATTATGCGCGAGACTTCATATTAGCCACAAAGTCAGAAAAATCTGTTCGTAAAATTACGTTATAATGACCAAATACAATGAAAAGTATTTTTCCAGTCTCACCTGTGAAAGGTAATCCCATGTGATCTCGTTTGGACGGTAAACCTGTTGGTACAGTTAAACGCAGCACATGAATGAGGCATCTTTATTCTCCGCTTTGACCCATCCAATATGGCGGCGAGGATGACGTATGATTCTACGCGGAAGGCGGCGTCTTTAATGGTCCGGAATAAATTGAATGCTACACGTTGATGGATTAATTTGTTCTTCTACGCCCTTTTTGAGGAATGTATTGTAGGACTTAAACCAACATCTGAAGAGGTGAGATCGCTCCTTTTTTTCCCTATTCTTGCTGGCGGGATTGACTCTGCCCTAAGGGCTATTCTCTCTCTCTCTCTCTCTCTCTCTCTCTCTCACTTTGCACCATTACACAATAAATATTCACATTGAAAATATTTTGTAAGCGCGTTTCATGAACCAAGTTATAGGATTTGTTGACAACTTGCATCGAGTTCGTTACACTTCTACCCGGCGTGAAGCACTGACAGTCATGTGGTTGTGACGTCATCGTAAACAAATCCGTTCTACTCATCCAGACGACTTCGCAACGGCAACATTGCCAGATTTTTCCACTCTGGGACCCGTTCTCAAAAGATTTCGTTTTGGGGCACCCAAAACGCCGGTGCCGTGTGGACGCCAGCCCTAAACGATAAACAATTGTATCGGATTCACCTGAATCTGTTGCCGTGTGGACAGGGCCCAAGCGAAGCATTGATAGCCTGATCGGTGGTTAAGGATTGAAGGGTCGTTGGAATGGACAAGGGACAGTTGTTGAGAATGATAAAGGAACGTTTTGGATTCAAACGATGGATTCATGACCACTATGGGTGGTCAGACTCGGGAGGTTAAAAGCCTCTAATGAGTAAATGATGATGATGATAGTGTATATGTGTTAGCTCACTGCAAGCTGAATGCTCAGTTATTAATGATGTAATGAGTTGTTGGTGGCTGACGATTACCCATGTCAGACATCTTCATGTCGTCTCCTCCTTCAGAAACGGCTGCTTCTATAGATAGTGTTATAATGTCTGTGAACAGCAGCTCGTTCTGAAAAACCAAAAGAATTGCCATGATTAAAGCACATAGTGCTATGAGATATAAGCCTGAACACACACACACACACACACACACACACACACACACACACACACACACACACACACAAAGTGAGATCTGTATTAAACGCACCTTCACAAGAGTCCATGATACCACACGTCCATCAGAGGAGACCGAGAAGAAATTATGATTCTTGTCAAGGTCATCTTTCTGCCACTTTACCTGATAGGACATCACGAGACACGATGTGAATATTTCAGAACATGGCAGAATAAACTGTTCATTCAGTACAAACAACACTCTCACAAGAACAAACCCTGTGTCCGAAATCACTCACTATATAGTGGAATATATATATATATATATATATATATATATATATATATATATATATATATACACAGCGCCCTCCACAATTATTGGCACCCCTCGTTAAGATATGTTCTTAGGCTTCTAATAAATTCTTTTTTTTTAAATAATATAGGACAACAATGCAAAAAAAGAGAAAAATCCAACCTTTAATTCAAGTGCATTTATTCAGTGAGAAAAAAAAATCTCACATTAAGAAATAATTATTTTATGTGAAATCATGTGTGCCACAATTATTGGCACCCCTGATGTTAATACTTTGTACAACTCCCTTTTGCCAACAAGACAGCACTTAATCTTCTCCTATAAAACATTTCACAAGATGGGAGAATAGAGAGAGAGGGATCTTCGACCATTCCTCTTTGCACAATCTCTCAAAATCATCCAGAGTCCTGGGTCCTCTCCTGTGCACTCTCCTCTTCAGCTCACCCCACAGGTTTTCAATTGGGTTGAGGTCTGGGGACTGAGATGGCCATGGGAGGAGCTTGATTTTGTGTCTGGTGAACCATTTTTGTGTAGATTTGGCCACATGTTTAGGGTCGTTATCTTGCCGAAAGACCCAGTGACGACCCGTCTTCAGCTTTCGGGCAGAGGCCACCAGATTTTGATTTAAAATGTCCTGGTATTTCAAAGAGTTCATGATGCCGTGCACCCTGACAAGGTTCCCGGGGCCTTTGGAAGAGAAACAGGCCCGCAGCATCACCGATCCTCCCCCATACTGCACAGTGGGCATGAGGTGCTTTTCCGCATACTCATCTTTTGTGATGTATTAGAGTGTTTGTTGCCCAAAAGCTCTATCTTGGTCTCATCTGACCAAAGCACGCGGTCCCAGTACCGCTTAGCGAACTCCAGACGTTTAAGGCTTTTTCCGTGCATGCCTCCCAAACAGCTTGTTGGCATGTAGATAGCGCCTGATGGTTGTTATGGAGACTTTGTGACCCCAAGATGCTCCTCTTTGATGCAGTTCTCTAACAGTGAGCTCTGGAGAACTTTTTACTTCTCTTACCATCCTCCTCACTGTGCATGGTGGCAAGATAAACCTGTATCCTCGTCCAGGCTTGTTTGCCACTGTTCCAGTTGTTTTAAACTTCTTGATGATTTCTCTGACTGTACTGTAGACGAGCGGCTATTTTCTTGTAGCTGTTACCTGACTTATGAAGGTCGACACACATCTGCCTTGCTCGAATAGTGTGTTCTCTTGTCTTTCCCATGTTGAAGAGTGGATAAGAGAAATAGGCCTCTGTGTCACATCATATTTATACCCCAGGGAAACAGGATGTGATGAATTAGGCTGAATCCCATTTCACCCCTTGGACCAACCCCTTGGCCCTTCCCCTCCATTTTGCGCGTTCACGTGAAGGGGTAGGGGTATCCCAATCCCAGTTAACGCGGAGGGGTAGGGGAAGGGGTAGGGCTTCTGTACCCCTCCAAACGGAGATTTTCCTGGAGCTGACTCCGAACGAAGGGGTTTGAGTGATTTCCCACAATGCCATGCGGATTTCAGCGAGATTTCATGCGGATTTCAGAAAGATGGCAGTTCCCGTGGCGAAAGATTGTCATAAATGTATTTTCTCCATTATTTACGTGTTTTAAGTTGTTATCCAGAGGAAACACGCCGCTTGATTCGCTTTCGAGCTGAGAATGAGTATTGTTTTCGGTTGCTTGACTGCGTACGTTTTGTTCTGTTATTCTTGCTTTTATTGTTTACATGAGTGTTCTGACACCTCATTCTGTCGGATGTGGTGCACGAAGCGCCAAAGATATCCCATTCAGTGGTGTTAGTTAACAAATCACACCCTGCCAGCAGAGATCTCTGGCTCTGACTGTAGCGGCTGGTCGCAGCCAATGACGCATTTGGTCGCGTTTTGCTAACGTAAATGCTGACGGAGGTACGCGATGACGTATGCGATCGTTGAAGGGCTATCCCAATACGTAGGGGTTGAATTTCAAGCCCTATCCCTTGTAGCTCAGTTTCAAGGGGAAGGGCCAAGGGGAAGGGGGAGGGGGAGGGATAGAAATTAGAATTGGGATTGGGCCTTACTAATTAAAGGTTCCTAGATACTCTGATCAACTTTATAAACTACAGTAGAAAATGACAGAAATGCTTCAATTACATTTATTTTCGAGGAATTGTTATGGGTGCCAATAATTGTGGAACAGGTGATTTTATGAAAAATAATTATTTCTTAGTCAGGGATTTTTTTTTTTAATTCACTTGAGTTAAGGGTTACATTTTTCTACAATTTTCAGTGTGTGATTATGCTTCTGCAATAAAAATTGAATTCATTTTAAGGCTTTTAACACACATCTTAACCAGGGGTGCCAATAATTGTGGAGGGCACTGTAATATATACACACACACACACTGCAGGAAGCCCATCTGACATCTCATCTCATTATCTGTAGCCGCTTTATCCTGTTCTACAGGGTCGCAGGCAAGCTGGAGCCTATCCCAGCTGACTACGGGCGAAAGGCGGGGTACACCCTGGACAAGTCGCCAGGCCCATCTGACATTTTAAAGAAAATTCATTTTTCTCAAACACTATTTGGTCTCCGAAAATGAAAGTCTGATTTGTGAAATCTGTGACTACTTTTACTTAAAACGAGGTTGAGAATAAATCCACTGGAGGATGCCTTTACAGTTGCAGCTTTATCTCAGCGCCAACTCTGGAGACTCCTTCCAAAACTGTTCCATCCCCAAGCTTCAGCATATCGGGTATTAAATGCTTTATTGTCATATAGCAGTGCTTTTTAAATGTGTATATTATTCTGCTTAGAATACACGAAGCGTCTGCCCTACAGGACCCTGTGAATTGGCTGTTACTATGGAAACGATAAGGTATTAGAACTAGCACGTAAACATGTCATTTTTTGCTTTGTAGCTGGTCCTGCTATCCGAGTTTCCGACCAATCAGGTTTGAGAATGGCACAACACTGTGCGTGTTATAAACGGCAATAAAGAACGCCACCTTTTAATGTAACTTTCTCAATGTTCTCTGTGCTGCTGTACATTTGGTGCATGCTGAAACCCGTTATACAGTTTGTATCACTTCTGTTAATAGTCATGGTTCCTGCAGCTGGTGCTAAAACACTAACGTAGCGCCCCCTACCTGCCACACCGGCTCTAAGTGCTTGCCCGTCTTGGCTGTGCTCTTATAAATAGGCTGAGGTCCATCATACTTCAGGTCATACACTGCAACGCTACCATCGTAGAACCCTACCGCCACCAGGTAGGACAGCTCTATGTGGATGTCCAGAGACATGACGCCAGATTTAGTTTGGAAACTGTAGTCTGGGTGGGTGCAGTTCTTCAGGGAGTAGAAGAGTAACATGCCTTGACCGTGCTTGATGAACTTATCTGGGAAGAAAATGATAAGGTTTTTAACAATCCACAATTGCATGTGGAAGGAAGGAATATTTAAAGCTAGACTGCCTTTCAGATTTTTCAGGCGTAGGTCATATAAAGAATTTTCCCCGACACCTTATTATTTTTGTTTAGTGGACCGAAAGCTAGAGAATTTGAATCACAGACTTCCAATTTTATTTTATTTTTTTAAATAGAACAATTAATGAATTTATCTCCACGTGGCCCAAAATTCTCCGCTATTTTTTCTGCTTCACCATGACCCAATTCAAGATGCTACGTCATGCATCACGTGGTGGGCTTTCCCTGTTCGCGCAAGGCATTGTGGGATATAAATTTGAAGCAGGAGAGAAAAATGGAGGACGTGAGTGTGCGAATGAAACGTGAAAGACCGACTACAGTAACGGAAAGAAAGCCAGAAGAAAAGACGTTATGTTATATACGAAGGAAAGGAAACGCAGGACCAAACTAATAAATATTGGCGCTCAGCGAGCACCTCGGTGTGATCAGCTGTTCGTTTAGCGACAGAATGATGGAACTGTCAGTACACGCTCAAAGGTAAACCTGTAGATGGCAGTAATGCAACACTGTGGATGCCAGCTGCCGTAAAACCCAAAAGAAGAAGAAGAAAAAAAGAAGGTGCGCATGTGGACACGGACTTCCTTCAAATTAAATAACTTCCCAGCTACAGAATGGCCTGATATTTTTTTGAGATATTACAGAAATAAACATATATCACAATGACCAAAGTTTATGAAATCGAAAGGCCGTCTAGCTTTAAGAACAAAATGTCTGTCGAAAACTCTGAAGAAGAACTCACATGACCCGAGTCCTATACCAAACAGGTCTTTGTTTTTCGGATTCCTGGATGTAAAGAGAAATGAACGAATGGTTAGTTTAGTTTAACGGTTTAATCTTAAATGATTTTTGTAGTACACTGCGTACAGACCAGCAGAGTGTGGTGACTGAAAGATGTTTCATTTTGTCATGCTGGAACTTCCACAACGGCAGAAGCGTGCCCTCCCGTACTCGGAACTCGTCTGATGGATCCTCAAAGTATTTAAACTCTAAAATGGAGAAAAGCAGAGTGACATATTGTAGACATCTACAATATTCATACCCCTTGAACTTTTTCACATTTTTCCACCTTACAACCACGAACTTAAAAGTTTTTTATTGAGATTTTATGTGATGGACCAACACAGAGCAGCACATAATTGTGAAGTGAAACGAAAATGATAAATGGTCTTCAAAATTTTAAACAAATAAAAATCTGAAAAATGTGGTGTGCATTAGTATTCAGCCCCCCTGTACTCTGATACCTCCAAATACAATCCAGTGCAATCAATTGCCTTCAGAAGTCATCTAATTAGTTAATAGAGTCCTACTGTGTGTAATTTACTCTCAGCATAAACACACTTGTTCTGTGAAGGCCTCAGTGGTTTGTTAGAGAACACTGAAGAACAAACAGCATCATGAAGACCAAAGAACTCATCAGACAGGTCAGGGATAAAGTTCTGGAGAAGTTTAAAGCAGGGTTAGGTTATAAAAAAATATCCCAAGCTCTGAACATCTCAAGAAGCATTGTTCAATCCATCATTCAAAAATGGAAAAAGCATGGCACAACTGCAAACCTACCAAGACATGGCCGTCCACCTAAACTGACAGAGCGAGCGAGGAGAGCACTGGTCAGAGAAGCAGCCAAGAGGCCCATGATCACTCTGGAGGAGCTGCAGAAATCCACAGCTCAGGTGGGAGAATCTGTGCACAGGACAACTATAAGTCGTACACTCCACAAATCTGGCCTTTTTGGAAGAGTGGCAAGAAGAAAGCCATTGTTGAAAGACAGCCATAAGAAGCCATGTAGGGGACACAGCAAACATGTGGAAGAAGGTGCTTTGGTCAGATGAGACCAAAGTTGAACTTTTTGGCCTAAATGCAAAGCGCTATGTGTGGTGGAAAACTAACACTGCTCATCACCCTGCACACACCATCCCCACTGTGAAACATGGTGGTGGCAGCATCATGCTATGGGGATGCTTTTCTTCAGCAGGGACAGGGAAGCTGGTCAGAGTTGATGGGAAGATGGATGGAGCTAAATACAGGGCAATCCTGGAAGAAAACCTGTTGGAGGCTGCAAAAGACTTGAGACTGGGAAGGAGATTCACCTTCCAGCAAGACGATGACCCTAAACATACAGCCAGAGCTACAATGGAATGGTTTAGATCAAAGAATATTCATGTGTTAGAATGGCCCAGTCAAAGTCCAGACCTAAATCCCATTGAGCATCTGCGCCAAGACTTGAAAATTGCTGTTCACAGACGCTCTCCATCCAATCTGGCTGAGCTTGAGCTATTTTGCAAAGAAGAATGGGCAAAAATTTCAGTGTCTAGATGTGCAAAGCTGGTAGAGACATACTGCAAAAGACTTGCAGCTGGAATTGCAGCAAAAGGTGGCTCTACAAAGTATTGACGCAGGGGGGCTGAATACTAATGCACACCACATTTTTCAGATTTTTATTTGTTTAAAATTTTGAAGATCATTTATCATTTTCGTTTCAGTTCACAATTATGTGCTACTCTGTGTTGGTCCATCACATAAAATCTCAATAAAAAACTTTTAAGTTCGTGGTTGTAAGGTGGAAAAATGTGAAAAAGTTCAAGGGGTATGAATACTTTTGCAAGGCACTGTACGTGATAGTTTTGGTCAGGACATTTCAAAGAGGAATAATTACCCTGTGCGATGTCATCAAAGGTGTTCTGAGTCACCATGCGCTCGATAATCTTGGCCGCCTTTGCCACTCTGGTTAGATCATCACTCTGATTGATCAAGAAGATAATTGTCATGTGTTACCGTCAGCATCCTCATAACATCCTATATACACAGCAGACAATACATATTATTCTCTCCACATTCACTGGATATAATTAGGCGCATTAGACGCTTGCTGGCCGTGCTGTGAAAATTGTCCATGCAGACGCTCATCAAAGTTTCCAAATCTGTCATTGCTTAATTCTTGAATTTTTTTTCTATCGTGAATACTATCATTAAAAAGCTTATAATTTCTGCTTTCCAAAGAAATTCATCTGGTTAAGACCTGTTCAGTACTTTGGGAGTAACGGCAGGTTGAAGTCGGTACAACAGAGTTCACTCTCTGCTCGCGTGATGTCGAGAAACTGCTAGTGCTTTTCCTTTTTGAGTCACGTGAATGCGGTCTCTCTCTCTCTCCTGATCGGTTTTGACTGGATTACTCGTGAATATCAATCAGATCACTTTTATAGGGATGTTCTCTCGCCCTCACTGTTTCTGATGAAGTGTTCAGCAAAATTTTCCGTCCGCTAGTTTTGATGTTCTGCTTCACAGGAGATTTTGAAGTGAGTTTTCATAGCTTTACCTACTTATTTTTTCAAATCAAACTGATTCATGTGAATAAACTATTTTAGAATATAACTGGAGTTGTTTTGATGAAAAATATTGAGGTCTTAGTGGTCGGAATGAGATTTTAAAAACCGGAAGTCGGAAACGCGAGCGTCAATTTCAATTCAGTTAATGTGAGTTGTTTACTGGATGTGGATCAGACAGTTTTTTGAGGTTCGCCTTGAAAGCTGTGAATATTATCATTTATATTCTTTCATATAAACACTAGTAGGCCCTACTTTTGAGAAATACAAAGACCTACCGAGCACAAAAAGGGGATTAGAAATAATCTTTTATACCTTTTTTATTGACTGTACTGATTTAACGGTTTTACCTAATTAGCATAATTAATACTAATTAAATACTGATTTGCATCATTTGTTTTTACTCATTTTTCAAGCTTTGTATTCAGTATACAACCATCTATGTGCTGCCAATTTCCATGTAAATATCTTGAAAAATAGAAAAGTTTTTAAGAAAAATCATTTGATCTCATTGATTAATGAAGCCCATTTTGGACCATGTGACCCTCAGACAGAATATTCTGGCAGATTTCTAAAAATTAAGCCGTTTCTTCTTCAGTCTTTGATTTGTAATATCTCGAGCAGATAAGCATATTTTAATTCTGTAAAAAGTTTGTTCTGGATTCAGTTCCAAATTCATTGAGAGCAGTTTCAAGCAATTTGAGTTGAATTTTCACCTGATATGCCTAATATGAGCAATCGTGCGCTCTGATTGGCTACTCTACTACTAGGCTATCAGCTCATATACCGTGAATAGAGAAAAACAAAATGGCAGAGCACATCAAGTCAGATGTATCATTTTGTTATCAAGTATTTAAAAGAAACCGAAATAGCTAAAAGAATATAGTCGTGTTCCCCCCCTCAATTTCTCTTGTTCCTCACTCCAGCCCAGTTGGTGGCGGAAACGCACCTTTAAGTTGGTTTGCCAACCGACAAAAAACCCTAAAGAAGAAGAAGAAGCAGAAGAAAATGGCGGCGCGTGTTGCTGAACCAACCAATGACGAAATAAAAACTCTACTCGGAAACAAAATCCCAAAAAATACAAAAAAAAGGGGCAACAAAATATGGAATAAACGTATTTAATGGTAAGAATTAGCCTAGTAAACTAGACCCACCCGCCTAGCGGCCAAAAATAATTTTGCCTAGCGAATGGGTCTAGCCTCGCACCATATAAACAAAAACACCCCGGGCATCAAATCGTGCCCGCCAATCAGAACGCAAGGTTTTTGTTTGGATTCTTTGGGCGGGCTTTTGCAGGAGTGACGACAAAGCTGCGCGACGCTGGAGAAAGCACAACAGGAAAGATGGCTACGGCTAGTGAACAGCGCACGTTTGACTCTGCTTTGGAATCAGTTTTAGAAGAATTAGACTTGGAGTTTTGGTTGAAACATGAGCAGGAAGAGGCTCTCCGCTCATTCCTTTTCAAGAAGGACGTTTTCGCTGTTTTGCCAACCGGCTATGGCAAAAGTCTGATCTACCAGCTGGCTCCGCTCGTAGCCAAAAGGATGGGGCTAGTTTGTGCAGTACGAAGAATTAATAAACAGCTTTGAAACATTACTTTTTGATTGTTTATTTTCGCGTTATTTTAAATTTAAGGGAAATTATTTCACCAAACACCACTAAATAAAAACTCTCAAAAACAGTTTAAGCAAACCCTTGAAAAAAATAAGAGTGTATGTTAAGTATGTGGTACAGACTCCAAACTTGTGGTCATTATCTCCAAACTTCTTAATATCTAGAACCTGTTTATTAATTAATACGCATTTTGAAAAATTATTTATTTCAAGGTCTCCCCCACTGCTTTCTGTCGCTCTGACTACGTCACAGTCACTGTTGCGCTGATTGGTCAGAGCGTTGGCCTAGACGCACAGAGACAGTTTGAAAGACAGCGGGTTGTTCCTCCTACACCCGTCGGAAATGTCTACGGATCGAGGCCAGACTAAATATTCACATTTAGTCTGGCTTGCCAGGCTAGGAAAGAATGTACCTTTTTTATTTTTCAAGAATTATTATTATTATAGCATTTTTCACAAACTGCTCCTGTTATTTCGCCGGTTTGTTTACATTCTAAGCGGAAATGATTTTGTCGGACGTTTCGTGTAAAGTTTTTATTGATCGAATTTGCAAAAAATAAAAATAAAAACGCTCATTTTCTCAAAATCCAGTGAACGTGGATGGAATAAAACAGTTATTCTACTCAATCTCGTCGTACATGACTTCTAGCTGACTCGGTGCTATGCGCCTCATTGGCTATCAGCTCATGTACGACTTGATTTTGTGGAATAACTGTTAAATATATGACAGTAATGACTCAAAGAATGTCTTTGATGAACGCAAATGAATCAAAGCTCGTACCGGACTCTCCACTAACACTGCCCTCTCGTCCTTTTCGTCTTCCTCCTTCTTAGCTGAAATGGTCTTCTGTTTCTCTTTACTCTTCTCCTTCTCCTGCTTCTTGAGCTCCTCCATATAAGCGTCATAGATCTCCCACTGCAAAAAAAAAAAAACAACCACAAAGCATTTGTATAAATTTAATTTATTCCAAATTTTTCGTAAACTGTTTTATAAATTTTGAAAATCCTGTTAGTCTGGAAAACGTTCGTATCCTCTGAGTGTACAGCGCAGATATCTTTTATTTCTCCATTTTCATACCAAAATGTTTTCTTTTAACCCTTTCTGAATGTTTTTTCTTCGCCCTTTCACACCTCCGTCACCTTTTCTACTGCAGACATCAGTAAAAATGACTTCCACTTCCTTCTGCCTGTGAGAAATACATTTCTTTTAATCATTTTTTCCTTTTGCACTTTCAACTAATGGTGATGATACACGGGGCAACTTTTTGGGCAATGTTGCCGAGCAATGTTGCTGGCAACGGGCAACTAGGTGAGACACGGCAACTTTTCAGGGCAACTAACAATGGGCAACAACAGTTAGCAACGGCAGTTTACAGTTAGCTAAAAAAAAAAAATCGATGTCTTAATTTTTGCTGTGACCATTTAATCAAGCTGTCTGTTGTTTTTTAGAGCTTTGGTGAGGTAAATTCCTCCATATAGAATATTAAAATAACAACTTACCGGCGTAAAAACAGATGAGGAGTCTCTCCATCTCTTCACTCCACTGACACTGAGCGGCCGCCATATTTGTTTGAAATTTCTGATCCGAACCTCACCGGAGGTCACATGACTCGATACTCGCGTTCTGATTGGCTTATCTCAAAAAGTTGCCAGAGATTATCAAAACCATTCAGAAAGAAACAATGTTGCCCAATCTCAATAGAAAAGAGTCAAAACGCAATTGCCCAGCAACATTGCTCGGCAACACTGCCCAAAAAGTTGCCCCGTGTATCATCACCATAACTCTGATTGTTACCTGTTATGGAGTTTTCTAGGGCGCCGTTTACACATACCCGGGTATTTTTAAAAACGCAGACCTTTGCCTTCGTTTGTGCCTTTCGTTTATACACAAACGGAGTTTTTTCCTCTGAAAACGATTCTTTCTAAAAACCCCGGCAAAAGTGGAGATTTTTTGAAAACTCCGTTTTGCGTTTGTGTGTAAAGAGACCAAAACGGAGTTTTAGGCAATCTTCGCGCCACAAAAGAGCGACCATTGTACATATGACAAGCATGGAAACACTCAGAGTAGCAGCGTTTCTGTTATTAAGAGCTATATTCGCCTGTTTGCTTTTGAGAATAAAGCTCATTGACCAGCAGAGACGCATTAGGGCTCGGAGGGCAGCAATTGCGGAGCTTCTGGTGACCAAAAGAGCCCGACCGTACCACCGCCAGCGTCGGCGATTTTGGGTTCGACCTGGACGGACTGCTATCTGGTGGGAGAATTTCGAGAATGGCGTTGTCGTCCCGGAGGAATGGCAGGAAAATGTCAGAATGTCGCGATCCTCACTCCTGTCACTCGCAGAGTTGGTACGTCCGTACATACAGGGTGAGTGTACTCACATGTGCGCTTCTGTCGATGTCGTCAAAAAAGTTGCCTGCGCACTCTGGCGTAGTTTAACAGCTCTTGACAGCGTATTTATGCGGATCAATATAAACGTAATTTTTTTTAAAAACGCAGCTGTGTGCACGAAGTTATTTTGGAAAACGGAGTTTAGAAAATATGCGTTTTTAAAAATACCCGGGTATGTGTAAACAGCGCCTAGGCGTCACCAAATGCAAATAAGTTGTTGTGCGAATGTGCTTTGCATTTTACAAATAATTCTTTCTTTGCGATAGACGTCACTCCCGGTAGTGATCCGCCTCGTTACGTATTCAGATTTCCAGCTGATATTCAGGCATCGTATTTGCTGACAGTCGCTTTGCAGTAGTTTCTTGTGTTCCGCCTCCAGATATGCCAGATCGTTGCTCTGTATTTGGATATTCAAACTGATCAAATTGAGCAAAAGACAAAAGGTATAACAGGATACCAAAAGAAGTCATGCACGAGGGTGAAAGAACAAAAAATATCCCCAAAAGACGCTGTGAAAAATGGCTTCACTGTGTTTGAAAGGAATCGAGAGTCGCTGCTCGTGTTCGCAGCGATCATTTTGTTAAAGGTAAAGAGATCGACTTTATGTATCTAAAATCAAAACTTCTAATGTTAAAGCTAGACTGCCTTTCAGATTTTTCAAGTGTAGGTCATGAAAAGAATTTTTCCCGACACCCAGTTATTTTTGTTTAGTGGACTGAAAGCTACTGAATTCGAATCGCAGACTTCCAATTTTATTAATAGAACAATTAATGAATTTAAGGCCATGTGGCCCTAAATTCTCCGCTATTTTTTCCTGCTTCACCATGACCCAATTCAAGATACTACGTCATGCATTACGTGGTGGGCTTTCCCCGTTCAAAGGTATTGTGGGATACAAATTTGAAACAGGAGAGAAAAATGGAAGACGTGAGTGTGCGAATGAAACGTGAAAGACCGACTACAGTAACGGAAAGAAAGCGAGAAGGAATGACGTTATGTTATTGTGGCAGCGGGGGCGTGGTCAAGCACCGGTCTGTGACAGGAGAGCGGAGTCAGGGAAGGTAAGTGGCAGATTCACTTCACCTGAGAGCAATTAACCTGTGTTTGTGTGTCTTCCCAGGGACCGCGCCCTATTTAGGGAGGGAGAGCGAGAGCAGAGGAGATCTCTCCCGAACCAGACACCTGATGTGTGTGTGTGCGTGTGTCTGCGTCAAACCTATTGTGTCCCCTGAAAAGTGGAACAATAAAACCATTTGTTGAACCTGATCTCTGTCCTGCCGTCCTCTGTGCTCCACCCACACCTAGGGAAAGCTACAGTGGTGCCGAAACCCGGGAAATGGAGCACCAACCCAGCAGCCCCATGGAATCCTCCCCGTTCACCGACCTGGTCCACGCCCTCGCCACGGCTCAGCAAAGCCAGCACCAGGCGCTCGTCACACTCCGAAAGGAACAAGAGCGGCGCTTCGATGCCCTGGTGCTGGCCCAGCAAGAAGATCGCAAGGCGTTCCGGCGTCTCCTCGCGTCGGCGGGGCCCACCAGCGCTCCGGCCGCGGGCCCGTCTCCCTTCACCTTAACTAAGATGGGCCCGCAGGATGACCCCGAGGCTTTCTTCACGTTATTCGAGCAGGTCGCTGAAGCCTCGGGGTGGCCGATGGAGCAGCGCGCGGCGCGCCTCCTCCCCCTCCTGACGGGAGAGGCGCAGCTGGCTGCACTACAGCTCCCCGCCGATCGCCGGCTGGCCTACGCCGACCTTCGCCAGGCTGTCCTTCAGCGCGTGGGGCGCACGCCGGAGCAGCAGCGCCAGCGCTTCCGCGCGCTGCGGATGGAGGAAGTCGGCAGCCCGTTCGCGTTCGGCCAGCAGCTCCGGGACGCCTGCTGGCGGTGGCTGAGGGCCGAAGATCGCGACGCCGAGGGAATCGTCGATCAGGTGGTACTGGAACAGTTCATCGCCCGCTTACCAGCAGGAGCCGCGGAGTGGGTCCAGTGCCACCGCCCGGCGTCGCTGGATCAGGCAGTCGAGCTGGCGGAGGATCATCTGGCGGCTGTCTCGGCGGCAGGACAGCAGATGTCGACATCTCTTCTCTCCTCTTCTCTTTCTCTCTCTCTCTCCCCTCCTTCTGTGTCCCGTCCTCGCCCCATTCCCCCACCGCGGAGGCGGGGGCCGGCACCACCCCTGCCGGCCCGCCGCACCCGCGGTGCCCTCCCGTTTCTCCCTTCTGTGTCTGTCTCTCCCCCACCTCAGGTGAGTGAGCCCCAGAGCACCGGTGCAGAGGGGAAGCCCGGGCCGGTTTGCTGGCGCTGCGGGGAACCGGACCACCTTCAACAGCAGTGCACAGCAATGGAAGTGGGCGCGGTGGTTCGGATCCCCGACGCGCCAGAGGCCGCCCTCGATCGGGCCGGAGCGTATCGCATACCGGTGAGTATCCAAGGGGCTACATATCAGGCATTGGTGGATTCTGGTTGTAATCAGACCTCAATTCGCCAAAGCCTGGTTCAAAACGAGGCATTGGGGGGAGCACAAGGGGTGAAGGTTTTGTGTGTGCACGGGGATGTTCACAGCTACCCTTTGGTGTCGGTCCATATTATTTTCAGAGGGGAAAAATTTATAGTGAAGGCGGCGGTTAATCCTTGCCTTACCCACTCGTTAATTTTGGGGACGGATTGGCCGGGATTTCGGGGTTTAATGACGCGCCTAGTAGAGAGTGGGTCCTGCCAGTTGACAGGGGGAGGTCCCGGTGTCGTTTTGGCGGGAGCAGCTGTCGCGGAGCCGTCTACGTCATCTCCGCGTCAGGGTGAGGAGCCACCGGCTCCTCCTCTCTCTATTGGGGAATCCCTCGCGGATTTCCCATTAGAGCAGTCGCGAGACGAGACTCTGCGGCATGCGTTTGACCAAGTGAGAGTAATCGATGGTCAAACGCTCCCGCCGAACGCCACCCCGTCCTTCCCCTACTTCGCGATTATGAAGGATAGATTATACCGAGTGACGCAGGACACTCAAACTAAAGAGCGAGTCACGCAGCTTTTGATTCCAAAGAGCCGCCGGGAATTGGTATTCCAGGCGGCTCACTTTAATCCCATGGCTGGACACTTAGGGCAGGATAAAACACTAGCCCGAATAATGGCCCGATTCTATTGGCCGGGGATTCGCGGCGATGTCCGTAGGTGGTGTACGGCATGCCGCGAATGCCAGTTAGTAAATCCAGCGGCCATTCCAAAAGCGCCATTGCGCCCTCTACCGTTAATCGAGACCCCGTTTGAAAGAATTGGGATGGATCTCGTCGGGCCATTAGATCGGTCAGCACGAGGGTACCGCTTTATATTAGTTCTAGTGGACTATGCAACGCGATACCCGGAAGCAGTGCCTCTGCGCAATATCTCAGCACGCAGTATTGCAGAGGCACTCTTCCGCGTCATCTCCCGAGTTGGAATCCCGAAAGAGATTCTGACTGATCAAGGCACTACGTTTATGTCACGAACACTACGCGAACTGTATGGGTTATTGGGGATTAAGCCGATCCGCACCAGTGTATATCACCCACAAACGGACGGTTTAGTAGAACGGTTCAACCGCACCCTCAAAAATATCATTAAAAAATTCGTAAGTGAGGACGCACGTAATTGGGATAAGTGGCTCGAACCCTTGCTGTTCTCAGTGCGAGAGGTCCCTCAAGCCTCCACGGGGTTCTCCCCGTTCGAATTATTATATGGGCGTAAGCCGCGCGGCATCCTGGATGTGCTGCGGGAAAATTGGGAGGAGGGACCTTCACAAAGTAAGAATGAAATTCAGTACGTTATGGACCTGCGCGCAAAACTCCACACGCTCACCCACCTAACTCAGGAGAATTTGCGGCGGGCCCAGGAACGGCAAGCCCGCCTGTACAACAAGGGTACGCGCCTTAGAGAGTTCACACCGGGAGATAAAGTACTCGTACTCTTGCCCACGTCGAGCTCCAAATTAATCGCCAAGTGGCAAGGACCCTTTGAGGTCACACGGCGAGTCGGGGACGTCGACTATGAGGTGAGGCAAACAGACAGGGGTGGGGCGCTACAGATTTACCACCTCAATCTGCTCAAACTCTGGAACGAGGAGGTCCCCGTGGCGTTGGTGTCGGTAGTTCCGGAGAAGGCGGAGCTGGGGCCGGAGGTTCAAAAAGGGAATTTGGCATCACGTACCTCTCCGGTCCCCTGTGGAGACCACCTCTCCCCGACCCAACTCACGGAGGTTGCCCAGTTGCAGGCCGAGTTTTCGGATGTGTTCTCGCCCCTGCCCGGTCGCACTAACCTCATAGAACACCACATAGAGACACCCCCGGGGGTGGTAGTGCGTAGCCGCCCTTATAGACTACCCGAACACAAAAAAAAGGTGGTTCGGGAAGAACTTCAGGCCATGCTCGAAATGGGCATCGTCGAGGAGTCCCACAGCGACTGGAGCAGCCCGGTGGTCTTGGTTCCCAAGGCCGACGGCTCGGTCCGGTTCTGTGTGGACTATAGAAAAGTCAACGCGGTGTCTAAATTCGATGCGTACCCAATGCCTCGTATTGATGAGCTGCTCGATCGACTAGGCACGGCTCGCTTTTACTCGACACTGGATTTAACGAAGGGATATTGGCAGATCCCCTTGACTCCATTATCCCGGGAGAAAACGGCCTTTTCCACACCGTTCGGCTTACACCAGTTCGTCACACTTCCGTTTGGGCTGTTTGGGGCGCCCGCTACGTTTCAGCGGCTGATGGACCGGGTCCTCCGGCCCCACGCCACCTATGCGGCCGCCTACCTGGACGACATTATCGTTTATAGTAACGACTGGCAGCGGCACCTGCAACACCTAAGGGCCGTCCTTAGGTCGCTGAGACGGGCGGGACTCACGGCCAACCCAAAGAAGTGTGCGATTGGGCGGGTGGAAGTACGGTATCTGGGCTTCCACTTGGGCAACGGGCAGGTGCGTCCCCAAATTAATAAGACAGCAGCGATTGCAGCCTGCCCGAGGCCCAAGACCAAAAAGGGGGTGAGACAGTTCCTGGGGCTGGCTGGCTACTATCGTAGGTTTATACCTAATTATTCGGACGTCACCAGCCCGCTGACTGACCTCACTAAAAAGGGGGCGCCAGATCCGGTCCAGTGGACGGAGCAGTGCCAGCGGGCTTTCTCTGAGGTAAAGGCTGCACTGTGTGGGGGGCCACTTTTACACTCCCCTGACTTCTCTCTCCCTTTTATGTTACAGACGGATGCGTCGGACAGAGGGCTGGGGGCCGTTTTGTCCCAGCAGGTGGAGGGGGAGGATCGCCCGGTCCTATACATCAGCCAGAAGCTGTCAGTGCGTGAGGGGCGCTACAGCACGATTGAGAAGGAGTGCCTGGCGATCAAATGGGCGGTCCTCGCCCTCCGGTACTACCTGCTGGGGCGCTCTTTCACCCTCTGTTCGGACCACGCGCCCCTCCAGTGGCTCCACCGCATGAAAGATGCCAACGCGCGGATCACCCGTTGGTATCTGGCGCTCCAACCCTTTAATTTCAAGGTGGTCCACAGGCCGGGGGCGCAGATGGTCGTGGCGGACTTCCTCTCCCGTCAAGGGGGGGGGGGGAGTCGGCTGCGGGCCGGACGGCTGCCCGGCCTGAGTCGGGCGGTGGGGGTATGTGGCAGCGGGGGCGTGGTCAAGCACCGGTCTGTGACAGGAGGGCGGAGTCAGGGAAGGTAAGTGGCAGATTCACTTCACCTGAGAGCAATTAACCTGTGTTTGTGTGTCTTCCCAGGGACCGCGCCCTATTTAGGGAGGGAGAGCGAGAGCAGAGGAGATCTCTCCCGAACCAGACACCTGATGTGTGTGTGTGCGTGTGTCTGCGTCAAACCTATTGTGTCCCCTGAAAAGTGGAACAATAAAACCATTTGTTGAACCTGATCTCTGTCCTGCCATCCTCTGTGCTCCACCCACACCTAGGGAAAGCTACAGTTATATACGAAGGAAAGGAGACGCAGGGCCAAACTAATAAATATCGGCGCTCAGCGAGCACCTCGGTGTGATCAGCTGTTCGTTTAGCGACAGAATGATGGAACTGTCAGTGCACGCTTAAAGGTAAACCTGTAGATGGCAGTAATGCAACACTGTGGATGCCAGCTGCTGTAAAACCCAAATGAAGAAGAAGCAGCCCTGTATCCGAAATCGCTCACTCGTTCACTACTCTCTACTCCCTATATAGGGAATTACTATATACTGTAGAGGACTATACAGCGAGCTCATTGGTAAAATGAAAAAACGCTTTCGGACACTCGTCCGTCGCGCTGGTATTTACGTCATTATTGTCGCACAATTAAAACGTGCCGGATCAGCCGGCTGGTGGGTTTCAAAATAATAAACACGCGTGTATTTTTGTGATAAATCCATATTATACTGAGCGCATTTCCCACATTCATCAATACAAAGTACCTGCAGCTTTCACTTCTTTTAAATCAAGGCTGAATACTTTTTTCTTTTTTGCCGCTGCCTTTTATTAAATCAAATTTTAGACTTTTAATTTGATTTCTTTCAGCGCAACCGCAATGCATGATGGGATATATCGCTTTGGTTAGTAACCATCGGTTGTACACTATTTTTCGTGATGCATTGTGGGATACTTTGAGTGCACTATATAGGGTGTAAATAATCCCCACTAAGGTTTCGGACAGCACTACAAAATGGCGTCCTCGCTATATATAGTGCCCTATATAGCGAGTAGCGAGCGATTTTGGACACAGGGCAGGTAAACCTGCGCATGCGCACACACACGGACTTTCTCCGTCTGCTTGACTGCACAAAGCAAACGATTTCATGCACATTATTTGCTCGGGAATCCCCTCAAATTAAATAACTTCCCAGCCACAGAATGGCAAATGGCCTGTTTTTTAGATATTACAGAAATAAACATATCACAATGACCAAATTTCAGAGGGAGTGAAATTTCACAGATTTTATGAAATCGAAGGGCCATCTAGCTTTAAGGTGTAGTATCTCACTGGGCTGCGACAGCTTGCGAGAAATTGTGAACGTCATTCGCGAGAGATTTTCAAAAGTGTCTTGAAACATTTGCGGGGCTTCTGAAATTTCAGCGACAAAGGAGCGACACTTTGCGACTCATGCCAGGGCATGAGTCGCAAAGTGTCGCTCCTTTGTCGCTGAAATTTTGAACATGTTCAAAAAATTTGCGCGACAAAATTTCTCTCAAAATAGCCGCAAACGCGTCGTTGGTGTCGCAAAGCCATCGCGAACCCTTCTCAAGTCAGTTTCCGTGAGGCTTCCTCTACTTCCCTGCCTGCCGAGTGAAACCCGGGCTGCGACAGCCTGTGACTAGTTGGAGACACAACAATTGCGGTAAAATATGCGAATATCAATTCAGTTTGATTCCAAGTGAAAATTGTCGCCGATTCGCATATTTTATCGCAATTGTTGTGTCTTTAACTAGTCGCAGGTTGTCGCAGCCCAGTGAGATACTGGCTTAAATTAGTTTTCTTATGTTCTGGATGGCGGCGGCACGGTGGTGTAGTGGTTAGCGCTGTCGCCTCACAGCAAGAAGGTCCGGGTTCGAGCCCCGTGGCCGGCGAGGGCCTTTCTGTGTGGAGTTTGCATGTTCTCCCCGTGTCCGCGTGGGTTTCCTCCGGGTGCTCCGGTTTCCCCCACAGTCCAAAGACATGCAGGTTAGGTTAACTGGTGACTCTAAATTGACCGTAGGTGTGAATGTGAGTGTGAATGGTTGTCTGTGTCTATGTGTCAGCCCTGTGATAACCTGGCGACTTGTCCAGGGTGTACCCCGCCTTTCGCCCGTAGTCAGCTGGGATAGGCTCCAGCTTGCCTGCGACCCTGTAGAACAGGATAAAGCGGCTAGAGATAATGAGATGAGATGAGATGTTCTGGATGTCGTAAAACAAACCGTTGATGAAACTAGTTTGTAGGTCGGCCTCACTTGAAACTCGATTGTTTACGTATTTTTTCAGGTTGTCCAATGATGTCAGTTCATAAATCTGAGCTACGTTTGAAATGTCATGAAATAAAATGCAAGTTATTGTTGCAAAAATGCCCACAGCAGCTCCGACTTGAATCACATACTACACTTCGGCTTACGTTACTCACTCTCGCAAAAATAAGATTATTGTCCTTTAGAAGTCTTATTCCAACGCCATGAACCCAGCCACAAACGAAAAATTCATCGGCTTCAAGACTTTTCCAAGCTTTCATTTGATTCTTTGTGTAAAACCATGTTTGGACGACCAGATAAATGGAAATGTCCGGAAACTGTATGTTTAGAAAGTTGCTGAATTTTTTTTTTTTTGCTGTAGGGGTCCAATCCATCACGTAAATATATTTTTTTCTTCATATCTGTTGATATTTTGCTTTTAGTTCTCGTCTGTTAACATAATCAGATCTAGAACATTTTCCCCAAGATGACGACGGACGCGTACTTGTCTTGGACGCCATCTTTGATTGTTGCCTGCCACCTGGAAACCCAAAGTGAACCAGGAGGCAAAAAGTCACGTGACTACAAGCAAAGAACTAGCATTTATCAACGTGTACACATGACGAGGAAGAACCCAGTGTGGACACAATTGTACACTTCTTTACTAGGCATGTAACAATATATTGCATGATGATAAATTGCGATACAAATGTATGATTTGAATCGATTAAATAAACAATGAATCGTGATTATTATCAGGTTGCATAATCTCTGTTTTTTCTAGCTTTAATTGCGTCGTTGAGACAGCAGAGGGCACAATAATGTAAGGAATGCAGGGAATGCACATGACTTCACTGGAGGCGGAAGTAACACAGCTCTAATGGCATGAAAACACACAATAAAACAGATCTAAAATGGGAAAGTGTTGTTGTGCGATTGACTGTACAAACAAATTTAACCAGAAATCCGAGTCCTATTTTGACACACTGCTGAAAGCTAAAGAAAACAGAAGTAGATGGTAAAGATAGTGCAAATGTTCATAAATGTGTATTGAGAACAGGCTTATTTATTGTTAACTTTTAACATTTTTTGAAAAAGAATATTTTAGTTAATAGGCCATTTTATTTTTTTCGCGGTCCGGTTGCCATCAAATCCTGCGCTCTGATTGGCTGGCGAGCGGGTCCGTATCCTACGATACGGACCCCAGTTACGGGCCCCGGTTATGGACCTCTGGCGACTCGATCGTTCACAACAACAACAAACATAGTAGCATTTTTTGTCAACATTTATCTTTTTTTAAAAATAAGATTTATTTCTAAGATTATCAAAAATCTTATAAATTTTTACCAGCATTTCTCAGGAGAATAGCATTAATTTTACAGCATGGATAGCGATAACGACAGTGTTCACAGCGAAAGCAAGTTTTACTACCCTGAGGAAGAAGAAATAAAAGAAAACATTTCAGGAGAAAGCTAAAAACCTGTAACTGTTGCTCACGCTGAGCAAAAACATGGCTGAATCCTGAATGATTCAATTTTGTATAAATAGGGGACTACATAGGTGGCAAAATGTAGGTTTTTTTCCTGCCATGGAAGTGCACTTGTATACCGAGGAGGAAGCCATTTGCATTACAGCCGTGAATGAGGATTCAAAATGGCGGCTCGGCTCGGTTTTCCCTTTCGGGCGCTCTCGTTTTCTGTTAGAATTTGGTAAAGAACAAAATAAATATATTATTTACCAGCTTAAAGTCGGTCCGTATGGTGAAACACCGTGACCTCGGCCTTGAATACTGACCTCAGCCCAGAGGGCCTCACTCAGTACTTTCAAGACCTCGCACGGTATTTCACCATACGGACCTCCCAGCTGGTAAATAACATGTATATATTTTAATCCAACCTTTACAGGCGTGGGTAAATAATTATTGTTGGTTATTAAGAAAATGAAACTTATTTTTTTTTTATTTAACAAAAGGAATATTTAAGTTGATAAAGAGTCGGAAAATAATTTTTTGGTCATACAATTTTCTTCGTTTAAATTTTTTTTCCAAAAATATCGTGGGAAAATCGAATTGAATCGAGAATTGGTTGAATAGTTACGTGCCTATTCGTTACATATCTCCACATAGCTATTAAACAGCTTAATTACAAAAGAAATGGGTTTGTTTGCTCTTACCTGATTAACCATTGCGGAGAAGGTGGTACGAGGAGGAGGTTCAGGTTGGCAGCCTCTTTCCTGCAGAAATATAAATCATTTGGTTTCCGATGAAATCTTTATACATATGATTCTTTTCTGCCTTGTACAGAGATATACATTCATACAGCTGAGATAAAAAAAATCCTGTATGATTAATTTTATTATTATTATTATTGTGGGTGGTGGTGGAAGTACTCGAATTGTTTACTCAAGTAAAAGTGCAATTACTCATCTAAATAACAGGGCTATGAAATGGAAAAGGTAAAATCCGAGGGGAAAAAATGCAGGGGGTCGGGGGGGGCGCATGCATTTACACGACGATCATTTCATTTTCATTTCATTTCATTATCTCTATCTGCTTTATCCTGTTCTACAGGGTCGCAGGCAAGCTGGAGCCTATCCCAGCTGACTACGGGCGAAAGGCGGGGTACACCCTGGACAAGTCGCCAGGTCATCACAGGGCTGACACATAGACACAGACAACCATTCACACTCACATTCACACCTACGGTCAATTTAGAGTCACCAGTTAACCTAACCTGCATGTCTTTGGATTGTGGGGGAAACCGGAGCACCCGGAGGAAACCCACGCGGACACGGGGAGAACATGCAAACTCCGCACAGAAACACCCTCGCCGGCCACGGGGCTCGAACCCGGACCTTCTTGCTGTGAGGCGACAGCGCTAACCACTACACCACCGTGCCGCCCTACACGATGATCAGCGTGGCAAATTAAAAATAAGTTATAACACTAACAAACATTTAGTAAAAAGTATCATGCTTGATCAACAGACAAATATGCAAACAAGATATAAATACCTGGTAATCTGTAACTTGACAGCTTTAATTTCACGAGTTCTGCGCGTTTCTTTCCCTGCACGTGATCGACCGAGCGTGTTCTTCCTCCCGATCCGTATTTTACATCCTGATGGCATAATGTACAGTATGCCTTGCGTGGTTCCTTGATCTTTCGGATGTGTTCGTAAAGATATCCGTTTCCGGCTTTAAATTCCAGCCACCGCCAATTCCACGGATTCTTGATACCGTTTTCCTTGTCTACTTTTTTCACATGGTCATTATCGCCATCCTCCCGCTCTACAATGTCTCTCCAACACCGACAAACTGAAAAAATCTTTTATCGTCACTTACAGTGCCTTGCAAAAGTATTCATACCCCTTGAACTTTTTCACATTTTTCCACCTTACAACCACAAACTTAAAAGTTTTTTATTGAGATTTTATGTGATGGACCAACACAGAGCAGCACATAATTGTGAAGTGAAACGAAAATGATAAATGATCTTCAAAATTTTAAACAAATAAAAATCTGAAAAATGTGGTGTGCATTAGTATTCAGCCCCCTGTACTCTGATGCCTCTAAATACAATCCAGTGCAATCAATTGCCTTCAGAAGTCATCTAATTAGTTAATAGAGTCCTGCTGTGTGTAATTTACTCTCAGCATAAATACACTTGTTCTGTGAAGGCCTCAGTGGTTTGTTAGAGAACACTGAAGAACAAACAGCATCATGAAGACCAAAGAACTCACCAGACAGGTCAGGGATAAAGTTCTGGAGAAGTTTAAAGCAGGGTTAGGTTATAAAAAAAAAATCCCAAGCTCTGAACATCTCAAGAAGCACTGTTCAATCCATCATTCAAAAATGGAAAAAGTATGGCACAACTGCAAACCTACCAAGACATGGCCGTCCACCTAAACTGACAGAGCGAGCAAGGAGAGCACTGGTCAGAGAAGCAGCCAAGAGGCCCATGATCACTCTGGAGGAGCTGCAGAAATCCACAGCTCAGGTGGGAGAATCTGTGCACAGGACAACTATAAGTCGTACACTCCACAAATCTGGCCTTTTTGGAAGAGTGGCAAGAAGAAAGCCATTGTTGAAAGACAGCCATAAGAAGCCATGTAGGGGACACAGCAAACATGTGGAAGAAGGTGCTTTGGTCAGATGAGACCAAAGTTGAACTTTTTGCCCTAAATGCAAAGCGCTATGTGTGGTGGAAAACTAACACTGCTCATCACCCTGCACACACCATCCCCACTGTGAAACATGGTGGTGGCAGCATCATGCTATGGGGATGCTTTTCTTCAGCAGGGACAGGGAAGCTGGTCAGAGTTGATGGGAAGATGGATGGAGCTAAATACAGGGCAATCCTGGAAGAAAACCTGTTGGAGGCTGCAAAAGACTTGAGACTGGGAAGGAGATTCACCTTCCAGCAAGACGATGACCCTAAACATACAGCCAGAACAACGGAATGGTTTAGATCAAAGAATATCCATGTGTTAGAATGGCCCAGTCAAAGTCCAGACCTAAATCCCATTGAGCATCTGTGGCAAGACTTGAAAACTGCTGTTCACAGACGCTCTCCATCCAATCTGGCTGAGCTTGAGCTATTTTGCAAAGAAGAATGGGCAAAAATGTCAGTGTCTAGATGTGCAAAGCTGGTAGAGACATACCACAAAAGACTTGCAGCTGTAATTGCAGCAAAAGGTGGCTCTACAAAGTATTGACGCAGGGGGGCTGAATACTAATGCACATCACATTTTTCAGATTTTTATTTGTTTAAAATTTTGAAGACCATTTATCATTTTCATTTCACTTCACAATTATGTGCTACTCTGTGTTGGTCTATCACATAAAATCTCAATAAAAAACTTTGAAGTTCATGGTTGTAAGGTGGAAAAATGTGAAGAAGTTCAAGGGGTATGAATACTTTTGCAAGGCACTGTAATCGCAAGCTATATTGTCAACACGTGTTTGAAAAGAGGAACACGAAAATGGTAAGAAAGAAATGGCGCTGTGTCATAAAACACTCTACGATGTTGTGTGTATATATAGCTTGTACGATGTCGTAAAATACAGACACCTGGCGTTAGATCCAGTAAACAATGTACTCATCGGTGATTACGGTCCCCAACCATTAGCAGAGTCCCCCCACCGCCTACATTTTTTTTCACGATTTACAAAAATGGTATTTTTGCGATCAAATCCACGGAATTCCACGAATCCGAGGATTTTTCACAGCCCTGAAATAAACACTCACCAAAATAAAAACCAGAATGTCAAGGACGTAGTAGGTCCTCTGGCTTGCTGTTAAAACAACCATGACGACCAAAACATCCGACAGAACTGAAATGTGACGCTGTGAGACAGGACCAACCTCCACGACAAATTGTTTACATCAGGAAAATCAGCAAAGGCCTAAATTTTGTGCCCCGAGCGAAGATCGACCCAAAACATCGATCAGAACTGAATTTGCATGATAAATGAGAGAAGACACAATTCTAGTCCGAAGAAAATACAGTTATGTCCATATATATTTGGACACTGACGCAAATCTTGTTTTTTTACCTGTTTACTGAAACATATTCAAGTTATAGTTATATAATGGACATGGACATAAAGTCCAGACTTTCAGCTTTCATTTGAGGGTATCCACATTAAAACTGGATGAAGGGTTTAGGAGTTTCAGCTCCTTAACATGTGTCACCCTATTTTTAAAGGGACCAAAAGTAATTGGACAATTGACTCAAAGGCTATTTCATGGGCAGGTGTGGGCAATTCCTTCGTTATGTCATTCTCAATTAAGCAGATAAAAGGCCTGGAGTTGATTTGAGGTGTGGTGCTTGCATTTGTAAGATTTTGCTGTGAAGAAAACATGCAGTCAAAGGAGCTCTCCATGCAGGTGAAACAAGCCATCCTTAAGCTGCGAAAACAGAAAAAAACCATCCGAGAAATTGCTACAATATTAGGAGTAGCAAAATCTACAGTTTGGTACATCCTGAGAAAGAAAGCAAGCACTGGTGAACTCATCAATGCAAAAAGACCTGGATGCCCACAGACGACAACAGTGGTGGATGATCGCAGAATAATTTCCATGGTGAAGAAAAACCCCTTCACAACAGCCAACCAAGTGAACAACACTCTCCAGGAGGTAGGCGTATCAATATCCAAATCTACCATAAAGAGAAGACTGCATGAAAGTAAATACAGAGGGTTCACTGCACGGTGCAAGCCACTCATAAGCCTCAAGAATAAAAAGGCTAGATTGGACTTTGCTAAAAAGCATCTAAAAAAGCCAGCACAGTTCTGGAAGAACATTCTTTGGACAGATGAAACCAAGATCAACCTCTACCAGAATGATGGAAAGAAAAAAGTATGGCGAAGGCGTGGTACAGCTCATGATCCAAAGCATACCACATCATCTGTAAAACATGGCGGAGGCAGTGTGATGGCTTGGGCATGCATGGCTGCCAGTGGCACCGGGTCACTAGTGTTTATTGATGATGTGACACAGGACAGAAGCAGCCGGATGAATTCTGAGGTATTCAGAGACATACTGTGTGTTCAAATCCAGCCAAACTGATTGGTCGGCGTTTCATAATACAGATGGACAATGACCCAAAACATAAAGCCAAAGCAACCCAGGAGTTTATTAAAGCAAAGAAGTGGAATATTCTTGAATGGCCAAGTCAGTCACCTGATCTCAACCCAATTGAGCATGCATTTCACTTGTTAAAGACTAAACTTCAGACAGAAAGGCCCACAAACAAACAGCAACTGAAAACCGCTGCAGTAAAGGCCTGGCAGAGCATTAAAAAGGAGGAAACACAGCGTCTGGTGACGTCCATG
The DNA here is from genome assembly GCF_027579695.1 of Neoarius graeffei. Classification (NCBI taxonomy): domain Eukaryota; kingdom Metazoa; phylum Chordata; class Actinopteri; order Siluriformes; family Ariidae; genus Neoarius; species Neoarius graeffei. Next base: position 8,836,730 of record NC_083580.1, read on the forward strand.
AGTTCAAGACTTCAGGCAGTCATTGCCAACAAAGGGTTTTCAACCAAGTATTAGAAATGAACATTTTATTCACAATTATTTAATTTGTCCAATTACTTTTGAGTCCCTGAAATGAAGGGATTGTGTTTAAAAAATGCTTTAGTTCCTCACATTTTTATGCAATCATTTTGTTCAACCCACTGAACTAAAGCTGAAAGTCTGAACTTCAACTGCATCTGAATTGTTTTGTTCAAAATTCATTGTGGTAATGTACAGAACCAAAATTAGAAAAATGTTGCCTCTGTCCAAATATTTATGGACCTAACTGTAGTTCGTTTGGTCCACGGCAGGCGTCACTTCTCTGTGCGATCTTCACGAGACTTGTGCGAGACTTCAAATGTGAAGCGTCGGCGCCGCCATTTTGAAAACCGTTTACACAGCGGCCAGATCGCCATATCGTTCCAATTTAGATTAATTTTGAGATTTGCCAGCTTCATCAGTGATGGAGATTATTCCAGACGACTTCGAATCAACGTGGAGTAGAGAAGAGCAGGAAAGACGACAGGATAAGGACGAGTCCGCTGGTATTTACGTCATTACTGTCGCACAATTAAAACGTGCCAGATCAGGCGGCTGGTAGGTTTTCAAAAATAATAAATACATGCACGTATTTTGTGATAAATCCATATTATACTGAGCGCATTTCCCACATAATCCTCACTAAGGTTTTGGACAGCGCTACAAAATGGCGTCTCAACTATATAGTGCCCAGGGAGCGATTTCGGACACAGGGAAAACTTCCGGCTTGATTACGTCAGCATTCAAAAGAGGGCGCGCATGTCTTTTGACAACGTTGGCAGATGTTGGTGACTTTGATTTCCACTGTACGTTTTACTTCCGTCCTACGATGTCTCGCACAGATCTCGACGAATCTCGTTTACGGCCGTTGCTTTGACATATGGACTGATATATTACGTAGCGTATTTCAAACACTCATAACTTGCTATAGCAGCGACAAAATAGCGATCAGAAATGCAATCCGATATTTAATAAAATGAGAGAGAATTTTGATAATAAAACATTCGCCTTCAGTTCCCCTTTAAATGTAACAACAAATGGATAAAAAGTAAAACCCCATCACTCCATCACTGATTATGTTCCTATAACAGCATGCCGCTGAGTGTTTTATTCCTTCCTTAAACGGACAGAGAAAACAGTGCGGCTGCGTTCTGGATTGACGGAGCCGATTCTTACTTTTTGAAGGTTGTTAAACGTCTGTGATCCTCTTTCGCAGAAGTTGAACTGGTTGGTGACTTTGCGCTCTTTCTCCCTCACTTGGACGTCCACGCTTTCCGTTCTCTCCTCTTCAGCGTCGTCTTTTGTCTCGTCTCCATCCTTAACTCCGTCTGCCTACACAACAACATGGCTCTTCAACACTCCAGCAACTCTAGCCTGCATCCTTTTTGCTTAATTTCTTCCTACAACATGAGTATTTTTATGAGTATTTTTTATTACCGGAGTCTCCGGTTTGTCCTCCTTTTCTGCTTCGGAGGTTTCAGGCTCTTTTTCTGAAACCATAAGCAAGTCAGTCAGTCTTAATCTTGTATCATGATGTGTTTATTCATTCATTTTTATGCTGACAGATAACCGTCCTACCCTCTGCAACGCCTTCACGAGCGCTTTGCCTTCGAGCCTCATCAGAATCCTTGTGCAGAAGGTTCCCTCCCAGCGCAAAGTCGACAATAAACTGATCCACGCTGCTGACTGGCTTATAGGAACCCTCCTGAGGAATACACACAGTGTTCAGTGGCATGATGTGTACAGTACTGTGGAAAAGTCTTGGGCACATGTTAAGAAATGCTGTCAAGCAAAAATGCCAATGAAATGAAATGTTTCAACATTAAAAAAAATACTATAAACAGTAATGAGTAAGCCATAATAAATGAAGTCCTTTCCACGCCATGTGGCGCATAGGGCGGCGCCGATCTCCGTTTCCGTAGCCCTCGGCCTCTCGCCTATTACATAGCTAGGGTTACAGTGGGGGGCGGGTCCTCTGGTAACCGCGAGAGTTTGACTCCCCACTCACATCTGTATTGCAGCGTGCCTTGCCAGACGGCAGTAGGTACCATTTTTATGATGGTCTTTGGTATGACCCGACCGTGAGTAGAACTCGCGATCTCCCGATCGAGAGGCGGACACGCTACCACTAGGCCAACTTACAGTATAATAAATGAAACAAAGTCAATATTTGGTGTGAGACGATTCTTTGCTTTAAAAAAAATAGCAATCTCAGGTCCAATGACTGGAGTTTTATGCGGAAATGAGCTGTAGGTTTTCCTGAGCATCTTCCAGTTCTTCTGTACACTCTGACCGTCACACTCGCTTCTTCATTTTGCCCCAAAACCCAGCAGCCTTCATGATGTTTTCTTTTTTAATCTCAAAAGTCGTCTCTTATGTAATACGCTGCTCAGACATTTACAAACTTGTTTTTTCTGTAACATTTAATTTTGTGCTGGGAAAAAAAAAAAAAAAACACGAATGAACGTGTAAAAATGAAAAAAAAAAAAAAAAAAATAGGGTGCCTAAGACTTTTGCAAACAGAAACAGCAATAAGAAAGAGTGATGTAATTCTGGAAAACACTTTACCATGAAGTTGAATCTGACGATATTCTGTGGAGCATGTGGGTTTTTTGCTGTCAGCATTAATGTGATATCCTCATTCAGCTCCTAAGACACGAAACAAAAAAGAAACCATGAAATCTGAAAAGAAAAAAAAAGAAAAGATCTGATCTCGGCAGATCATCTTCAATTGCCAGGCAACAACAACAAAAAAAACCAACAATGATAGTTCTTGTTTCAGCCAAGAGTGTAGTATTTTTTTCTAATCAATCAAATAATTCTAGGGACTTTTACAATCCACATGCCTTCACATGTTATTAATATTTATTCTGTTCACATTGACTGGATATGAGCAATCGTGTGCTCTGATTGGCTACTCTACTACTAGGATATCAGCTCATATACCGTGAGTAGACAAAAACAAAATGGCGGTGCGTGTTGCTGAACCAACCGAGGATGAAGTAAACTCTACTCGAAAACAAAACCGCAAAAAAAAGCAAAAAAATATGTAATGAAAGTATTTGATGGTAAGAACGTATCTTTTTTTTTTTTAATTCAATAATAATAATAATAATAATAATTTATTATTATTATTATTACATTTTTCACAAATTGCTCCTGTCATGTCGCCGGTTTGTTTACATTCTAAGCGGAAATTATTTTGTTGGACATTTTGTACAAAGTTTTTTATTGAATTTGCAAAAAATAAAAACAAAAATGCTCTGTTTCTCAAAATCCAGTGAATGTGGACAGAATAAAGCAGTTATTCCACTCAATCTCGTCGTACACGGCTTATAGTCGACTCGGTGCTACGCGCCTCGTCAGATATCCGCTCATGTACGACTCGATTACGTGGAATAACTGTTAAATGTCCAACAGTGTAGTTGGATGCTTTTGAATTCTTGATTCTGGTTGTCAGTAGGTGTTGATTAATTTTCTATAACAGCAGGTTTATTTTAATGCGCTTGGTCTAATGCATAAATGTAAATCACAAAAACTTAAAGCTAGACTGCCTTTCAGATTTTTCAAGTGTAGGTCATGAAAAGAATTTTCCCCGACACCTTATTATTTTTGTTTAGTGGACCAAAAGCTACTGAATTCGAATCACAGACTTCCAATTTTATGAGTAGTTGTTTTTTTTTTTTTTTTAATAGAACGATTCATGACTTTTGGGCCACGTGGCCATAAATTCTCCGCTATTTTTTCCTGCTTCACCATGACCCAATTCAACATACTACGTCATGCATCACATGGTGGGCTTTCCCCGTTCGAAGGCATTGTGGGATACAAATTTGAAACAGGAGAGAAAAATGGAGGACGTGAGTGTGCGAATGAAACGTGAAAGAGCGACTACAGTAACGGAAAGAAAGCGAGAAGAAAAGGTGTTATGTTCTATACGAAGGAAAGGAAACGCAGGACCAAACTAATAAATATCGGCGCTCAGCGAGCACCTCGGTGTGATCAGCTGTTCGTTTAGCGACAGAATGATGGAACTGTCAGTGCACGCTCAAAGGTAAACCTGCGCATGCACACACACACACACACACGGACTTCCTCTGTCTGCTTGACTGCGCGAAGCGAGCGATTTCATGCACATTATTTGCTTTAATCCCCTCAAATTAAATCACTTCACAGCCACAGAATGGCCTGATATTTTGTGAGATATTACAGAAATAAACATATATCACAATGACCACATTTCAGACGGAACTAAATTTCACCGATTTTATGAAATCGAAAGGCCGGCTAGCTTTAATTGTTCTCATTATGACGTTTTCTCTGAAAAATCATTTATTTCACATTGTCGGCTATCTGTTTCGTATTTGTGGCAAGTACCAAGGTTTAAAAGACAATAATAAGTGTTTTATGATCCATCCTGAAATCACAGTCTAAAATTCTACATTTTGAAAACTACAGTCAGTCAATCTCCCAGATGTTACCTTCCTGTTCTCATCTTTCTCAGCAGCAGGTGGCGCTAAAGCATTTCCTCCACCCCTGACTTGCTCATTAGGGCTCTAAATCTACATCAGGATTTCTGTAAAGCTGCTTTTGTGGAAAAAGTAATCTACAAATACAATCGAATTTACTTAAAATGCCTCCAAGTCCCATCTCTGTGTTCAGCTTATCTTCATATATCAACAATATTCTGACAACACCAGATTTTCGGCGAAGGGGAATATTGTTCGTCCACCTCTCAAAACAAATTCTGGTAAATTTTCCTTTCGATTTTCTGTCTTCAACATCTGGGAGGGAAATTCCCACAAGAATCAAAAACTTAGGATGGCTTCCATTATTTAAATCGGCCTTAAAATCACATCTTATTTTAAACCAACAGTCAGCATTTCTTTCTTTAGGTCCTAAAAATTCTATTATGATAATTTATACACTCAGTGTTTGTGCATTAGTGTAAAATATGCATAGAGTTGTGTGTAAATAACTATAGTGCATTGTGTGTATTTAGCCGCAATGTATATTTGTATAGTTCTCTTGTTCGAACAAAAAGTTAAAATAAATTTTTTTTTAAAAAAGTAATATGACATGGGTAGCTGTTGACGCAAAATTTTGTACTATTTCAACAGCCACACACACCTTACACCAATAATTGTAGTAACTATTATTTGCAAAAATTTTTTTGTAGCTACTGCCTCATAGAGGCGAAGCGAGGCGGTAGCTACTGTGTCAACGTGTTGTAAGAATGAGTGTAAAAATAGCACACTGTGCATACGCATAACCATCACCAGAACGACGAATCGTGATCTCACGATCCGAACAGCTGATCTCGCTTTATCAAAGGTGCACAAGAACGAGTGGCGAAGCCGCGATGCCATCGTGTTCTAAGAATGAGTGTAACAATAGTGAAACTTCGTAACCAATCAGCACTTATTCTGATCAAGTTCGATTACCCGTTCTACTTCTTGATAAACTTCGGAACCAGAAATGAAATAACAGAAACCCCGTTATAACTTCGTAGGATCGGAAGATAATCGGCAGATAAAAAGATAAATGAAATTCACCTCGTGGTTCGCCAAGGCCACCGATTTGATATCAAGTAAGCGGTGTTTATTTTAAGAAAATTTACCTTTTGACTGTCACAGCTTTTGTTTGGGCCTTCTGAAAGATTTTATAAGTTTTTTTTTTTTTTTTAGCTTTTTGGCAGACCTGGCGACTTGTCCAGGGTGTACCCCGCCTCTCGCCCGTAGTCAGCTGGGATAGGCTCCAGCTTGCCTGCGACCCTGTAGAACAGGATAAAGCGGCTAGAGATAATGAGATGAGATGAGATGAGCTTTTTGGCAGATATATTGAAAAGCCGATATCAAACTTCTGCTATTTGCTTTAATTTTTACCTTTTTTTTTTAGTCTTTACACGACACTTGTGAAACAAAACATGCTCATTAGTACTAAATAATGCTTCTAAGACAATTCGTGAACAAGTGCTTTCTTTCTTACTAGTTTGAAAATAGATCGAGTTCACAGCACTGTATTTTGAACAAAAAAGACAGTAAATAAAATCGGTAACTAAATGCTGCTCACAGCTTGGTGATGCTTATAAGAGATGAGGCGAGTCTCATTGATAACATATATTTGGGTCCGTCTCAGAAACCGGTCTCTCATTTGGGACATTATGGTCAAAAAATAAATTTTCTAATTTAACTTTTTTTTTCCATTTACCTAACACTCAATGTTTCTTTTGTCATGTTAAAGAATAAAGATAGTATCTTGCTTTATCTGGCCTCCACTGTGGAAATTTTTTTTGATTACAATTCAAATGCTTTTGTAAAATTGATTTCCATATAAAATAACTCCATCATGAAGAATTAAAGCCCCTCCTTCACAGATGAGTGAAACTACTGAATAAATTTCCTCTTTTTGATTGCTTGGGTTAAAAATGCCAAGTTATGATGACTGAATTGATTATTCACTTAAATATGAATAATATGATACAGTTTGGGTATTTGATACGGCGAAATAGGACACGATGGAAAAATCAAGAACGCGCCGGAAAGATGAGAATAACGGCGGTGGTAAAAGAACAGCGACTGTACCGGCTGAAGGTCGCGCGGGTCTCTGCTGCGGCGCGCGAGCAATGGGACATCACTACCGCACCGGACGGAGCGCGAGGCGGGGGCGGGGCAAAATGACTGGCCGTAGATTCTATCAAAAGTTCGATCTACTGTAAATTGACCATGGTTGCAAAATATTGGCCAAAAATACGCAAACACTCCGAAATCTGAAAGTAAGATGAAAAAGAAACAAACATTCTATTGCCTTATACTGCAAGACTAAAACAAAATAAAACTGCCAAAACTCACCTTTTCAGCGATAACGTCCGAACAGATCACCCGCGTAACAGAAAGACCGCAAATGGAAACACAATCAACTTCTAACTGTTGGAGTGGAAAATTCCATTCTACACATGCAAATTGTTAATGTGCGTCCTTCCCCGCACACAAATAACACGCTACGGTAAAAAATAGACCACAACTCATTTTATAGCTCAGAAATTCATACAAGACCAGCTACCATCGTAACATATTCTGTAAGAAACATATTCTATACCTAACTTTCAGCTTTCGTTTTAAAAAACAAAATCGCAGATTTATAACTAAATGTTTATACGGTGTAGTGATTTTAAGTTACTACTTTTGGTGAGGTAGTGACCTCGACCCTGAGGCTTTCCGTTTAGATCAAAACACACGATCGTATTGGTTTGGGGTTTGCGGAAAATGGAGTTACGACGGTGATCAAATATTTTGCGTGATGTTTTATTACGGTTATGATTATTCTGTGAGCGCACCAATCCTTAGGTGTATAAAGTTACAACTTCAAATACAATTAGTGATCACTGTAGACTTTTCAGCGGACTACAACCTTTTTAAGGGAACGCGATGTAGTCGACCGTTTATCATGTCCCAGATCAAGCCGCCATTTTTCCACAAATTTGCAGATTTTTGCCAAATTCTGAATCGAGTATTCACATTAAAGATTTAGTTTTATCTGTATTATTTCTTTCATCATTTTATTTCAAATTAAAACCAACATCACCATTCAAAACCATATAGTTTATTGACTGTGAGTATATTTAGTGGGGGACCCCCACAGTACCCAGTTTCTGAGACAGACCCATATATGCTTTATTTACTGTATGGACATGGGATCAGAAAACTATTTTATTTATAAGCAGGAGCCACATGTACACATAGGGTACCTACTTTCTATTATAAATAACTGTACTAAGTCGATTTTCTTTCTCACGTTATATACTGTGTGTGAATAAAGTTGAATTGAAAATTGAACTGTGCTATAAGAAAGCAAACCACTCATTAAAAGTAATTTCTCGTTCGGAAGGAATCTTTCTGAAAGAATCACTGTACTGTATCTTCTACAATGGCCAGACAGATATGAGCTAATTGGGTGGTGGAGGAAGCACCCGAGCACAAAAACGCCACATGTGAAGATGGATGATTTATAACATCACCATTATAGCACGGTTGCTAGCTCTGGTTAAACAGCAGTCCTTCAAAAAACTGTTTTCTTCACCACAAATGATGTTCTACGATAAATGTGTCGAAGTTTAATTGCAGAATTTAAAAAAAAAATAAAGTAGGTACCCTACGTGTACATGTGGCTTCTGCTTATAAATAAAATAGTTTTCTGATCCCATGTCCATACAGTAAATAAAGCATATATACATGTTATGAGTTCTTCTCGCCTCATCTCTTGCAAGCATCACCAAGCTGTGAGCAGCATCAGGGCTTGGAGTGTTTTAGCGACCGATTTTATTTACTGTCTTTTTTGTTCAAAATACAGTGCTGTGAACTCGATCTATTTTCAAACTAGTAAGAAAGAAAGCACTTGTTCACGAATTGTCTTAGAAGCATTATTTAGTACCAATGAGCACGTTTTGTTTCACAAGTGTCGTGTAAAGACTCTTAAAAAAAAATTTAAATTAAAGCAAATAGCAGAAGTTTGATATCGGCGTTTCAAGATATCTGCCAAAAAGCTAAAAGAAAAAACTTACAAAATCTTTCAGAAGGCCCAAACAAAAGCTGTGATAATCAAAAGGTAAATTTTCTTAAAATAAACACCGCTTACTTGATATCGAATCGGTAGCCTTGGCGAACCACGAGGTGAATTTCTTTTTTCTTTTTATCTGCCGATTATCTTCCGATCCTATGAAGTTATAATGAGGTTTCCCTTCTTTCATTTCTGGTTCCGAAGTTTATCAAGAAGTAGAACGGGTAATCGAACTTGATCAGGATAAGTGCTGATTGGTTACGAAGTTTTGCTATTGTTACACTCATTCTTACATTCTTACAACACGATGGCATCGCGGCTTCGCCACTCGTTCTTGTGCACCTTTGATAACGCGAGATCAGTTGTTCGTATCGCGAGATCACGATTCGCCGTTCTGGTGATTTTAATGCGTATGCGTATGCGCAGTGTGCTATTGTTACACTTATTCTTACAACACGATGACACAAAAAAAAAAAGTTTTAATCGTACTTATCAAAATACGGCTCTACAGAATTAAGGGTGAAATTTCTACAATACTGTACAAGTCATTTTGCAACATCAGAGGAGAATGGCCAAACTGGTTCAAGCTGACTGGAATGCTATATCAACTCAAATAACCACTCTTTACAACCACGTTGCACAGAAAAGCATCTCACAATGCTTATATTAAAGTGTATAAAAACTATGGGTCAGATGTGTGTGTGTGTGTATATATATATATATATATATATATATATATATATATATTTTTTTTTTTTTTTTTTTTTTTTTTTTTTTAAATGAACCTTTGTGATGCCTTTACACACTACCGTTCAAAAGTTTGGGGTCACCCAGACAATTTTGTGTTTTCCATGAAAAGTCACACTTTTATTTACCACCATAAGTTGTAAAATGAATAGAAAATATAGTCAAGACATTTTTCTGGCCATTTTGAGCATTTAATCGACCCCACAAATGTGATGCTCCAGAAACTCAATCTGCTCAAAGGAAGGTCAGTTTTATAGCTTCTCTAAAGAGCTCAACTGTTTTCAGCTGTGCTAACATGATTGTACAAGGGTTTTCTAATCATCCATTAGCCTTCTGAGGCAATGAGCAAACACATTGTACCATTAGAACACTGGAGTGAGAGTTGCTGGAAATGGGCCTCTATACACCTATGGAGATATTGCACCAAAAACCAGACATTTGCAGCTAGAATAGTCATTTACCACATTAGCAATGTATAGAGTGGATTTCTGATTAGTTTAAAGTGATCTTCATTGAAAAGAACAGTGCTTTACTTTCAAAAATAAGGACATTTCAAAGTGACCCCAAACTTTTGAACGGTAGTGTAATTCTATTCATCTTTTTTTAACCTTCAAAACCATTTATTTCTCACATGAAATGACTTTTTTTTCAAAGATATGAAATTTACAACCCAGATTCGAACAGGCTGTATGTTAAAATGTTTCTTCTCTCACCCTTAAAATTTATTTGCTAGCAGAACTCTTTTAGGAGGCTAAAAACCCTTCACTAGCGTGTTCTCACCTCCTCAGTCAGGCCCAGTTGGTCTGGAGGTTTGACCGGAGACATCCCTTCCTCTCCGTCTCCAGTATCTGTTCTCACCTCATCCTCCTGTACAGTGAAAAAACTGTGTTTATTCGTTCATTCGTTTTTGACACTGCTTGTCCATTGCGGGTCACGGGTAAGGTGGAGCTAATCCTGGCTGATGAGAGAGGTGGGGTACACCCTGGACAGGTTGCCAATCTATGGGTGCTATCGCAGACAGACAGACTCACATTCACACCTATGGACAATTATAGAGTGGCCAGTTGACCTGGATGTCACTGGACTGTTGGAGGAAACCCGAGCACCCAGAGGAAACCCATGCAGGCATGAGGAGAACATCCAAAGTGTGTTTGATCTGAATTATCTGGAAATTTCCAACTAACCTTCTTTTTGCTGGAGACTCTGGATGCCTTTCCAGCAGGTGATTTTAAAGAGGGTCGAGTTTTCAATCTCTGTGTGAGACATTAACGACATTCAAACATTAGACAAATGTTTTATATACATATATATTATGTACAATATATCTAAACTATCTGCATTATACAATATTTAGAGCGGCAGCTACAATTATCGACAGTCCATAATTAGACACCTTTTCAGATTTACCAATAAAAACAATTTTACAAAGGTGAGTTTCAGTGACAGTTATTATTGGTTAATTAATCAACCGGAAGGCCCGCCTCGCCCTTTGATCTTCTTGTCTGATGACGCAGCTCGTTACCTGAGATGGAATTTTTTTAACATGATCAGCAATTTCTGGAAAACCCGGATATCATCATCGCAGGTAAGCATGATGGAAAGATCATAGACATGTTTTTACTGATCAAATTCACCGATATTTCATCATCTCCTTGTCAAAACCTACTTTGTTTCTGACTCTTTCATTTCACAGTCACAGTTTTGTATCTAAACGTGTGTTTGAGAAGTCACGTCCGTGAGGTGTCGATAATAGCGATCACTTTCACCGGTGTCCACCATTATCGACACCCTGTGGAATTAAGTGACATTTACAACTGTTATGGATCGATCTTTGTGTAACATTGTTGAAGTAGATGAAGTACTTTTAAAAAAATAAATAAAAGTGCTGTGATTTTTTTTTCTGATTCATAACAGAATGGGATGTTTATAGAGTATTTGGAATCTGATCGCAATAAATAGAATTACACCAGAATTAAATTCCAAGCATATAAAAAATGACATGCTTGAAATATTCAGATTTTTCGATTCCATTCAGAAGATATACACGTTATTTACCAGCTGGGAGGTCCGTATGGTGAAATACCGTGACCGAGGTCTTGAAAGTACTGAGCGAGGCCCTCTGGGCCGAGGTCAGTATTCAAGGCCGAGGTCACGGTATTTCACCATACGGACCGACCTTAAGCTGGTAAATAATATATTTATTTTTTTCTTTACCAAATTCTAACAGAAAACGAGAGCGCCCGAAAGGGAAAACCAAACCAAGCCGCCATTTTGAATCCTCATTCACGGCTGTAATGCAAATGGCTTCCTCCTCGGTATACAAGTGCACTTCCATGGCAGGAAAAAAACTACATTTTGTCACCTATGTAGTCCCCTATTTATACAAATAGGAGTCATTCAGGATTCAGCCATGTTTTTGCTCGGCGTTAGCAACAGTTAGAGGTTTTTAGCTTTCTCCTGAAATGTTTTCTTTTATTTCTTCTTCCTCAGGGTCGTAAAACTCGCTTTCGCTGTGAAGACTGTCGTTATCGCTATCCATGCTGTAAAATTAATGCTATTCTCCTGAGAAATGCTGGCAAAAATTTATAAGATTTTTGATAAAAATCTTATAAATAAATCTTATTTTTTTAAAAAAAAGATAAATGTTGACAAAAATTGCTACTATGTTTGTTGTTGCGAACGATCGAGTTGCCAGAGGTCCGTATCCGGGGTCCGTCGCCAGCCAATCAGAGCGCAGGATTTGATGGAAACCGGACCGCGAAAACATTTTTTTTTTTCAGTTTGTTGTAAATATCTACCACATATGACAGTATCAGTAGACATTTTATATTTTGGTTTGCGGAATGACATGCGACCTTTGACCTGGATTTTCATGTGGTTACAATCTCAATTGCCTGTTGATATTTATTGGTAAACTACAAAACTAGAAATGAATACAAACAACAACGAATGATTAACGAAATGTGATCTACGAAAATACTTTGAAAGTGGGTAGAAAGTGGAACAAAAACATTTTCTGACACAGGTTCAACATTATCAGTTTACAGACATTAGAATTACTTCCTCATTTATATAAACACCGACATCGATATATTTATATAAAAGATATTTTGTACTAAATAAAAGCAGAGGTGGACAAACTATCCAACTTCATTACTTAATTCAAAGTACAGATCCCACTGGTCAAATGTTACTCCGATACAAGTGAAAGTTGTCCAGTCAAATTTTTACGCAAGTTAAAGTACTGAAGTATTTGCTTTTAAAAATACTTAAGTATTAAAAGTACATTTTCTGTCAACGCACCGTTGTATTATTACCACAACGCTTACAAAACCTAATGCCTCTGAAGCAACCGACTGGATTTACTGACTAACTTGTAGAACCTGTAGAATAAACACCTGGTTGAACGTTACAAAATCAAATACAACTGAATTGACAAAAAAGAGCCACTGTCATTTAATTTTTTCTTTTTTTAATCGTAACACTCCTATCCACCCCCAAAAAGCACCATGGTTGTGTTCAAACGTGTGCGCACACATGTACAGTATGTCTATGTTAATCATGAAGACGGTGGAATAGCTGTAAATGCAGCTTGCTCAGAAAATAATTATGCTAAAACATTTCTGAAAGGACGTCAGATAAGTTAACATTACACGTTAGCGTAACTCCATTTTTACATGCTAATTAACAGTGTCCGAGTTAACTAGCTATGTGTTATCGTTAGCCGTGGACAAGGCTACGGCAACTTGGCGGACAAATCCATAGAAAGTCATTTGACTAACCAGACTGCAACGTTATCGCTAGCTCGAAAAGCACAGACAACTTCACTGCAAGCTTTCTCTTGGAATAAAACATTTACATATCTCAATATGCTTCCACAGGTTGGACGGCGAGGTTTTGAAGACCATGATGTGGTTCGTTTTAGGCAAACAAAGCAAACATTTAAAACAAAACCAATCTTTACTCCTTTCAGAAAACTGAAACATGGGTTCTAGGTGAAGCCATGAGTGCGTGGATTCTCCAGAAGAACCGCCTCCTTCCATTCTGCCATCAACTGATCGTGTTCAAATAACGCTGCTGAGAAATCATTGAATTTGATTTTACACAGTCTATGGACGTGACGTCACTCTAGTGATTACTGATCGGTTGTCTCAGTGTCACCTGGGAAAAAACAATCATGTTTTAGAAAAGAAAAGGGAAAAAAAAACATCCACTTTCAAAGCCGCGTCATAGTAACGAAGACCTTGATAGAAATGTAGTGGGGTGAAAAGTACGATATTTGTCTTTCAAATGTAGGGAAGTTTAAAGTCATAAGTTTCCAAAAAAATTAATACTCAAGTAAAGTACAGATACTCAAAAAGTGTACTTAAGTACAAAGTAAATGTAACTTTGTTACTATCCACCTCTGAATATAAGTCTATATAAAACAAATTTTAAATAAAAACTATGTTACTTAATACCACATACCGATGATTTTAAATAAATAATCATCAGTGTGTCGATAACTGTGGACAAAGATGTTGATAATTGTGGAACAGTGTCACGTGATCTGATCTAAGTAATCAGGAATCAACTCATTGTTTTTCCAGTGTCAGTTTGAGTAATTATTCATGCACAGTTTACATACTGAAAGTCTTTTCTAGTTTTGCAATGACCAAAATATTAAGGTGTCAATAACTGTGGACAAAGGTGTTGATAATTGTTGAGCAGTGACACGTGATCTGATCTAAGTAATCAAGAACCAACTCATTTTTTTCCAGTGTCAGTTTGAGTAATTATTCATGCACAGTTTACATACTGAAAGTCTTTTCTAGTTTTGCAATGAACAAAATATCGTTAAGGTGTCGATAACTGTGGACAAAGGTATCGATAATTGTTGAGCAGTGTCACGTGATCTGATCTAAGTAATCAAGAACCAACTCATTTTTTTCCAGTGTCAGTTTGAGTAATTATTCATGCACAGTTTACATACTGAAAGTCTTTTCTAGTTTTGCAACGACCAAAAATATCGTTAAGGCAGTGATTTATTTTGCTCCTAATGACTATGAGTCAAACTGACTCACCACATATTAAATCAGTGAGTCAAAAATTTCCAAAGTGAGTCAAAATTACAATACACACTTTGAAAACAAAAAACACAATAGTTATCACTGTTCACACTTATAATTTAATTCCAACATGTGAACAATTGTGTGAGCTATTCATCTAAGCAAACAATAACAATAACAATTTTCAGAATAAAAAAAAGAAAAAAGTATGGAATTAAACAGAATATCCCCCCATCTCATCACTTTCATACCTGAGCCACGTGTAGGTTGCCATCCATTTCCTGTTGAATTTACGTTTTATTTTCAACTTTGTTACCCCAGGTTTCCCAGCATCACTTTAAGACCCCGTCCACACGTAGCCGGGTATCTGCTAAATCGAAGATATTTTTCTACGTTTTGGCCTGTCATCCACATGAAAACACATCAAAAACGAATATTTTAAAAAACTCCAGGCAAAGTGAAGATGTTTGAAAACTCCGTGTATGCTTTTTCGTGTAGACAGAGATAACCGGAGTTTTGCGTTTTAGAACGTCACAATCTGCGCCAAAAAAATGACAACAAATCTGCCCTGACGTCAAACGTGCGACCTTTGTTTACTGCAGAAGCCAGATTAAGCATGGACTTAAGCTAGCCGCACACCACGGCGATCCACGCGGTACCGAACCGACCCATTTCAGAGCCGACTCCCGACAGGGCACGCACATATCACCCGACTGTTGACGAGTGCAGTCGCGATTGAAGCGACACGTGACAACTTAATAGCTTTGTGATTGGCTATTGGATATAGTTACTGTTAAATCCAACACTTGAAGATGCTACAGGCTGAATTACAAATGACCCAACACGGAATATGTAGCGCACTATCTAGGCTGCATGAGCTATTATTTCCAACCTTAAATAGTGCACTTATATAGGGGAGTTAAAGCGATTTGGAATTCAGCCACACAACTTGAGCAGAGTGGCTTTCCAGCCCACTGTGTCTATGGATAAAGCTTCAGTCTATGGAATTACAGTATATACCTGCATTAGGTGCTACCAACACGTATTTCTCGCGCTAGAAATTGTGTTTAATGATGTCACGTGTTATATGCGAAAGATATGATTGGCTATTGCTCGCGACTCTCGCCGATCAGTCTGGCTCCCGATTAGTTTTTCGAATCGGCTGTGAGATGAGTCGGTACCATCGAAAACTAGTCTTTACGCCTGACTCGCGACTTCAGTTGGCTCGGTACGCTGAAAATCGGCGTAGTGTGCGGCTAGCTAAAGAGTAATGGATCGGAGTAGTGCCTTGAAAGCGTTAATTATTGTGCAGGTGCTATTTACATGTTTAATTTTAGAAGCCCAACTACTGCTCCAAGAGCACAGGCGATGTGATTAGGGGGTAGGATTTGGGGAAATAATGCCATCTACAGGTTTGGAATGCTTATGAATGTGATTGAAAACGCAGACGTTCGGTTATGTGTGGAAGGGATTTTTTTCGAAGACGAGGTGGTGTGGATAAAACATTTTTATAAACGGAGGGGGGGAAAATGTTCGGTTTTAAAAATACCCGGCTACGTGTGTACATGGCATGAGTCTCACTCTCACTCTCTGTTTCAGTCTTGTCCGCTGTATCATCGTCAATCGTACTCGAGTCTGTGCTTGACGTACTTGCTCCCGGACCCCACAAAGAAATCAATTTGCTTTGCACTTTCATGCGTTTATTTGGCATGATTTTCACATTAAATGCGTTTTCAAATGTACTGCAGTAGCGTTGTTAATGTAAACACTCCTTATCGTTGACCGATGCTACTTCCGCCTAGTGTTTCTGTTAACTCGATCTCGATTGGTCAATCTTTTTATATCATCCAATGAAAAATTTTCTACTATTAATTCATATTTCCTAAATTTCTAAACCTTTTTACTGAATACCATAGCAAAACTTTAACTGAATTTCCCATTTGATAGGCGCTATTCATATGTTTGGTAAGTAGAAACAAATTTAGATCGATCTTTTATTACCGCAAAGAAATGCTTTGGCAAACATAAATTTTATCGATTAGTACGAGAGAGCTATTTTCACTTGCTTCAAATCGAGGCTGGAAAGGATTTGCATATGCCGAAGCTTTCCAGCCAATGAAATTGCCGACACGTTGCTGACGGAATTAAACGAAGCTAAATATAGGCCCGCCAAGTAAAAAAAGACTATAGTAGTCGATAAATGAAGCATTATAACAACAGTTCAGTCATGTTGAACGAGAAAAATATAGCGTCGTTAGGACCTTGCCACTCAGAACAACCTCGAGCTACATCCCTTCGCTCTATGTCCTGAATGAAGAGAAGTAACTCGAGGATGTTCCGAGTGCGACCTTGCGTCAAAAATACGCACCACAAGCAAAACATCTGCGTCATTTATTTTAAAATTGCGTAAAATACGCATGACGCAGGGCAAAATGAATCACTGTTAAGGTGTTGATAACTGTGGACAAAGGTATCGATAATTGTTGAGCAGTGTCACGTGATCTGATCTAAGTAATCAAGAACCAACTCATTTTTTTCCAGTGTCAGTTTGAGTAATTATTCATGCACAGTTTACATACTGAAAGTCTTTTCTAGTTTTGCAATGACCAAAATATCATTAAGGTGTCGATAATTGTGGAACAATGTCACGTGATCTGATCTAATAGTAATCAAGAACCAACTCATTTTTTCCAGTGTCAGTTTGAGTAATTATTCATGCACAGTTTACATACTGAAAGTCTTTTCTAGTTTTGCAACGACCAAAATATCATTAAGGTGTCGATAATTGTGGAACAGTGTCACGTGATCTGATCTAAGTAATCAAGAACCAACTCATTTTTTTTCCAGTGTAAGTTTGAGTAATTATTCATGCACAGTTTGCATACTGAAAGTCTTTTCTAGTTTTGCAACGACCAAAAATATCGTTAAGGTGTCGATAATTGTGGAACAGTGTCACGTGATCTGATCTAAGTAATCAAGAACCAACTCATTTTTTTCCAGTGTAAGTTTGCGTAATTATTCATGCACAGTTTACATACTGAAAGTCTTTTCTAGTTTTGCAATGACCAAAATATCGTTAAGGTGTCGATAATTGTGGAACAGTGTCACGTGATCTGATCTAAGTAATCAAGAACCAACTCATTTTTTTCCAGTGTAAGTTTGAGTAATTATTCATGCACAGTTTACATACTGAAAGTCTTTTCTAGTTTTGCAACGACCAAAATATCATTAAGGTGTCGATAATTGTGGAACAATGTCACGTGATCTGATCTAATAGTAATCAAGAACCAACTCATTTTTTCCAGTGTCAGTTTGAGTAATTATTCATGCACAGTTTACATACTGAAAGTCTTTTCTAGTTTTGCAATGACCAAAATATCATTAAGGTGTCGATAATTGTGGAACAGTGTCACGTGATCTGATCTAAGTAATCAAGAACCAACTCATTTTTTTCCATTGTCAGTTTGAGTAATTATTCATGCACAGTTTACATACTGAAAGTCTTTTCTAGTTTTGCAATGACCAAAATATCGTTAAGGTGTTGATAACTGTGGACAAAGGTATCGATAATTGTTGAGCAGTGTCACGTGATCTGATCTAAGTAATCAAGAACTAACTCAATTTTTTCCAGTGTCAGTTTGAGTAATTATTCATGCACAGTTTACATACTGAAAGTCTTTTCTAGTTTTGCAACGACCAAAATATCATTAAGGTGTCGATAATTGTGGAACAGTGTCATGTGATCTGATCTAAGTAATCAAGAACCAACTCATTTTTTTCCAGTGTAAGTTTGAGTAATTATTCATGCACAGTTTGCATACTGAAAGTCTTTTCTAGTTTTGAACGACCAAAAATATCGTTAAGGTGTCGATAACTGTGGACAAAGGTATCGATAATTGTTGAGCAGTGTCACGTGATCTGATCTAAGTAATCAAGAACCAACTCATTTTTTTCCAGTGTCAGTTTGAGTAATTATTCATGCACAGTTTACATACTGAAAGTCTTTTCTAGTTTTGCAACGACCAAAATATCATTAAGGTGTCGATAATTGTGGAACAGTGTCACGTGATCTGATCTAAGTAATCAAGAACCAACTCATTTTTTCCAGTCTAAGTTTGAGTAATTATTCATGCACAGTTTACATACTGAAAGTCTTTTCTAGTTTTGCAACGACCAAAAATATCGTTAAGGTGTCAATAACTGTGGACAAAGGTATCGATAATTGTTGAGCAGTGTCACGTGATCTGATCTAAGTAATCAAGAACCAACTCATTTTTTTCCAGTGTCAGTTTGAGTAATTATTCATGCACAGTTTACATACTGAAAGTCTTTTCTAGTTTTGCAACGACCAAAATATCATTAAGGTGTCGATAATTCTGGAACAGTGTCACGTGATCTGATCTAAGTAATCAAGAACCAACTCATTTTTTCCAGTCTAAGTTTGAGTAATTATTCATGCACAGTTTACATACTGAAAGTCTTTTCTAGTTTTGCAACGACCAAAAATATCGTTAAGGTGTCAATAACTGTGGACAAAGGTATCGATAATTGTTGAGCAGTGTCACGTGATCTGATCTAAGTAATCAAGAACCAACTCATTTTTTTCCAGTGTAAGTTTGAGTAATTATTCATGCACAGTTTACATACTGAAAGTCTTTTCTAGTTTTGCAACGACCAAAATATCATTAAGGTGTCGATAATTGTGGAACAATATCACGTGATCTGATCGAAGTAATCAAGAACCAACTCATTTTTTCCAGTGTAAGTTTGAGTAATTATTCATGCACAGTTTACATACTGAAAGTCTTTTCTAGTTTTGCAACGACCAAAATATCATTAAGGTGTCGATAATTGTGGAACAATGTCACGTGATCTGATCTAAGTAATCAAGAACCAACTCATTTTTCCAGTCTAAGTTTGAGTAATTATTCATGCACAGTTTACATACTGAAAGTCTTTTCTAGTTTTGCAACGACCAAAATATCATTAAGGTGTCGATAATTGTGGAACAATATCACGTGATCTGATCGAAGTAATCAAGAACCAACTCATTTTTTTCCAGTGTCAGTTTGAGTAATTATTCATGCACAGTTTACATACTGAAAGTCTTTTCTAGTTTTGCAATGACCAAAAATATCGTTAAGGTGTCGATTATTGTAGCCACCGCTCTATATTATTATTATTATTATTAGTATTATTATTACAGACAAACTTGGTCACTCCACATGATTCGGATTCGGATTCTGGACATGAGCTCATCTCATCCACTGCGGTAATGAAATGAATGTTTGTTTTGTAATTAGTTCCTCACTCGCCCAAAAATAAGCTAAGTTTTCTACAACTTCCGGCTTCCTGTTTCAGCTTTACCTGTTTGGACCGCACTGTTTCTTTTCTCTGTAAAACCGGCATCTTATTTCAGCTCCTTCTGCTGACTTTGGCTTCTTTAACGTGTTCTTTAACTCTGGATGAGACACACAGCCGTATTGCTAGTTGCTATGGTTTGGGTTGTCATGGAAACGAAGAAACGAATGCGCATACGCATGCGCGTTCCCTCCCCTCCCCAATCCTTTCCTCCCCTTCGTCCCAAGATGGCTGTTCATTACTAGTGTTTGTTAACAGTGGTGTGTTCTTACCAATGAGCATAAATTAAACACACACACACCGTCCTTCATTTTACAGTTCTGTTTCAGTTCTTTACTGATATGAGATCTTTTACATTTTAAGCAGCAGAATACTACAGGGGCGTAGCTAGGATTTTTCAAAGGGCCAGGTCACACACTGACTGGCAGCCTGAGTACATCTTATAACAAAAATTATTTTTTTCTTGGTCCGGTTTCCATCAAATCCTGCGCTCTGATTGGCTGGCGAGCAGGTCCGTATCCTACGGTACAGACCCCAGTTACGGACCCCGGTTATGGACCTCTGGCGACTCGATCGTTCACAACAACAACAAACATAGTATCATTTTTTTGTCAACATTTATCTTTTTTTTTTTTTATAAGATTTATTCATAAGGGCGGCACAGTGGTGTAGTGGTTAGCACTGTCGCCTCACAGCAAGAAGGTCCGGGTTCGAGCCCCGCGGCCGGCGAGGGCCTTTCTGTGCGGAGTTTGCATGTTCTCCCCGTGTCCGTGTGGGTTTCCTCCAGGTGCTCCGGTTTCCCCCACAGTCCAAAGACATGCAGGTTAGGTTAACTGGTGACTCTAAATTGACCGTAGGTGTGAATGTGAGTGTGAATGGTTGTCTGTGTCTATGTGTCAGCCCTGTGATGACCTGGCGATTTGTCCAGGGTGTACCCCGCCTTTCGCCCGTAGTCAGCTGGGATAGGCTCCAGCTCGCCTGCGACCCTGTAGAACAGGATAAAGCGGCTAGAGATAATGAGATGAGATGAGATGAGAGTTATTCATAAGATTATCAAAAATCTTATAAATTTTTGCCAGCATTTCTCAGGAGAATAGCATTAATTTTACAGCATGGATAGCGATAACGACAGTCTTCACAGCGAAAGCAAGTTTTACGACCCTGAGGAAGAAGAAATAAAAGAAAACATTTCATGAGAAAGCTAAAAACCTCTAACTTGCTAACCCCGAGCAAAAACATGGCTGAATCCTCATCTCATCTCATTATCTCTAGCCGCTTTATCCTTCTACAGGGTCGCAGGCAAGCTGGAGCCTATCCCAGCTGACTATGGGCGAAAGGCGGGGTACACCCTGGACAAGTCGCCAGGTCATCACAGGGCTGACACATAGACACAGACAACCATTCACACTCACATTCACACCTACGGTCAATTTAGAGTCACCAGTTAACCTAACCTGCATGTCTTTGGACTGTGGGGGAAACCGGAGCACCCGGAGGAAACCCACGCGGACACGGGGAGAACATGCAAACTCCACACAGAAAGGCCCTCGCCGGCCACGGGGCTCGAACCCAGGACCTTCTTGCTGTGAGGCGACAGCACTAACCACTACACCACCGTGCCGCCCTGGCTGAATCCTGAATGACTCAATTTTGTATAAATAGGGGACTACACAGGCGGCAAAATGTAGTTTTTTTTTTCCTGCCATGGAAGTGCACTTGTATACCGAGGAGGAAGCAATTTGCATTACAGCCGTGAATGAGGATTCAAAATGGCGCCTCGGTTCGGTTTTCCCTTTCGGGCGCTCTCGTTTTCTGTTAGAATTTGGTAAAGAAAAAAATAAATATATTATTTACCAGCTTAAGGTCGGTCCGTATGGTGAAATACCGTGACCTCGGCCTTGAATACTGACCTCGGCCCAGAGGGCCTCGCTCAGTACTTTCAAGACCTCGGTCACGGTATTTCATGATACGGACCTCCCAGCTGGTAAATAACATATATATATTTACCATTGCTAGATTTAGGTAGCTTAGAAACTCTTCCATTATTGCTATTTCTTCCACGTTTTCTTGATGTTGTGTTCTAGAAACGGCACTAAAACTTAGCTTCAAAGCCGCAAAATGCAACTTTGATGGAAAAAAATATATAATAAATTGCTTTCCTCTCTTCATGTCGAAAGAAGGAGGAAAGTTTCGCTTGTTTTGACATGGTGAATTATTAACACGAGGAAATACTCGTAATTCGCAACTAAAAAGACTGCAGCTACACTGGCAGCTTGACCATGCTTTCTAGTGCGATCGTGTTGCACTTGCGTCGAACCGTTTCAGTCCTGCGCGCCTTGGCTCGTGCACCTGAAGGCGCGCCTCGAGCTGCGTGCATGCCTAACGAGCTCCGGCATGCGCGACATTAACAAAGAACACCTGTCTTTAATCAATGAACTATGTTTGGGCTATTTAAGGACCGCACCCATGCAAGGATGATGCGAAGTATTATGCCGTGTCTAGTGTGCCTTAGAAAGCCTTGTTTCCTGTCCCTGTTCTTGTTGACCTCCTGGTTTTTCGACTCCTGTTTTTCATCCCTTGATCTTGTATAGTTTTGCCCCTGATGTTCTAGAAGAAGAAGAAACCTTTATTTGACCTCTTCAAGCACAGTGAAATTCATCCTCTGCATTTAACCCATCTGAAGCAGTGAACACACGCGCGCACACACACCCAGTGGGCAGCCACACTAGAGTGCCCGGGGAGCAGTCAGGGGTCAGGTACCTTGCTCAAGGGCACCTCAGCCCAAGGCCGCCCCACATTAACCTAACTGCATGTCTTTGGACTGTGGGGGAAGCCGGAGCACCCAGAAGAAACCCACGCAGACACTGGGAGAACATGCAAACTCCACACAGAAAGGCCCTCGCCGGCTGCTGGGTTTGAACCCGGAACCTTCTTGCTGTGAGGCGACCGTGCTAACCACTACACCACCGTGCCACATAAGAATATTAGAATGTCAGCGCCTCGATTGACCTCCTGCCTGTTTCCTCGATTACGACTTTGCCTGCTGTTTCGGATGGTTGTGTGTGTGTCACCCACTTTATGCTCATATCGCACTATGTATGATTTAACATATCTGCACTTACATCCACCTCTCCTGCACACACTCTGACAAACTGGGTTTTCGTGCCCAAACCACAGGAAGTCCATACAAGGTTATAGAAACCCTAATGAGGCTGAGGTGACAATCTAGTTTAAAAAAAAAGTGGGCGCTTTTCTAATATTCTTATGTGGCTATTGAGAAAATGTATGGTCCGACAAAGGGGGGTCACGGGCACCCCAGGACCACCACCCCCAGCTACGCCCCTGTACTGTCATGACACGGAATTCATTTGAATAAATCTGAAACTGAAATGTGCACACTTTTGACTCAGAATTCCCATGTTATTCATAATATGATGAATAATGTGACTATTAGTATAGGTAATCGTATGGGGCCGAGTAAAATTAAGGATTAATTTCACGAGTGAAATCACGAGTGAAATCGATCCTTAATTTTAAGAGGATTGCTTGTTTATTTTATATATATAGGGCCAAATTCATACTTCGGAAGCCATTCAAATTCACAACATTTGTCATTCACGTTTTCTGAACCAATCAGGGCGCGAGACTATCTTGCACGTTTGAATCAGTTTCTAAAGTGTTCCTTGTTTTCGCAAATCTCTTGCTTTTCCCTCGTGGACTTTTCGTGATTCTTGAAACGTAGCATCTTTCAAGATTGATCCCGGATATTTCTCTCGTCTCAGATGCCGATCCAATGCTGCCTGCATTACTGTAAGAGAGCATGATTCGTAGTTTTCCCCATTTTCTTTCCTCACTTCTGCATAAAACTGCGATAGCACCTTGTCTAACTCACAGCATTCATACGCCACAAGAGAGTCGTTTATTTACAGTATCTTTCTACGGCCCATTCTTAAACACGGAAAGCCAAAAATTCGTACTTTTTTGGTATTTTCATTTTCGCTTGCAGCTTTCGCTTTCAATTGGTTTATCATTTCTTCGTCAAATATCACGAAATGTGGCATTGCTGAGTCAGCCATTTTCTTGACAAAATTTGCTAATTTTGGTAACCATAACCAAGCAACGAACTAGCCAATAGCATTTCAGAAATACGGCCCCGTGTTCAGGAAAAAAAAGCCCTCCTTGATTGACCAATCAGAATTGAGTAATTTGGCCCTATGTATTATAAATGAGGTCCTACCTAATAGCGGAGCTTCCATTCAAATGAAAACAAACATGCAACAGATGATGTACTTTGATGCGTTTCAATTTCAAATTTATCATGAGAAGATAAATTTCTCCAAACTCATCTCATCTCATTATCTGTAGCCGCTTTATCCTGTTCTACAGGGTCGCAGGCAAGCTGGAGCCTATCCCAGATGACTACGGGCGAAAGGCGGGGTACACCCTGGACAAGTCGCCAGGTCATCACAGGGCTGACACATAGACACAGACAACCATTCACACTCACATTCACACCTACGCTCAATTTAGAGTCACCAGTTAACCTAACCTGCATGTCTTTGGACTGTGGGGGAAACCGGAGCACCCGGAGGAAACCCACGCGGACACGGGGAAAACATGCAAACTCCGCACAGAAAGGCCCTCGCCGGCCACGGGGCTCGAACCCGGACCTTCTTGCTGTGAGGTGACAACGCTAACCACTACACCACCGTGCCGCCAGATTTCAAAATCAACATCACTATTTAGAATTAAATTCCTACAACTCATCATTTCTATTAATTCATTTTTTACACGTTTTCTTTCTCTTTCAGCTTGTCGCTTTTCTTGTGAAAGATTTCTTCGCCTTTCTCTCGCTCTTTCACGGCTTCTTTCCTTTTCTTCCTCTGTCTCTTTCTCTTCCCGGTTTTGACTTCATCTTTCTCTCCTTGGTTAACTTCTTCTGACATCTTTTTAAAGTTTGTATTAAAGTTTTGTAAAACTGATGATTATTTTGTTGCGCTGTTTGAGTTGTTCTCGGTGGAAAACCCCGATAAATATGAAATTATCTGGAGACAAAAATAAGTTCTGTAGGCGCGCTCGCGCTTCTAATTCCCGCCAAAATCAAACAGCCAGTCAGAATTGCGAGGAGCATGGACGGACAGATGTATGGCTGGGATCCTTGTGTGTCCATGAAAAATCAACTCGATGGGTTACCAGATTTTCTTAAGTATGGAGCTCCGCTATGAACTGTTAATGTGGCTATTAATGAAACTATGAATGTCTGTATAGTGGTTTTTATTCAGTAAATGTACATTTCTTTTTCAAAATTAATTGACAGGACAGTGAATTTGGGCAACACGGTGGTGTAGTGGTTAGCGCTGTCGCCTCACAGCAAGAAGGTCCTGGGTTCGAGCCCCGGGGCCGGCGAGGGCCTTTCTGTGCGGAGTTTGCATGTTCTCCCCGTGTCCGCGTGGGTTTCCTCCGGGTGCTCCGGTTTCCCCCACAGTCCAAAGACATGCACGTTAGGTTAACTGGTGACTCTAAATTGACCGTAGGTGTGAATGTGAGTGTGAATGGTTGTCTGTGTCTATGTGTCAGCCCTGTGATGACCTGGCGACTTGTCCAGGGTGTACCCTGCCTTTCGCCCGTAGTCAGCTGGGATAGGCTCCACCTTGCCTGCGACCCTGTAGAACAGGATAAAGCAGCTAGAGATAATGAGATGAGAATGAGACAGTGAATTTGCTTTAAACTAGAACTAGAAAATATGATCACATCACCCCTGTCTTATCCATGCTGCGGAGCGCAGGTGGCCAAGTGGTTAGAGCGCTTGACCGCTAAGCAAACGGTCCCTGGTTCGAGCCTCGGCTCGACGGGGATCTGGGGCTTGCTCCCTGTCCACCCAGCAGTGAATGGGGACCTGGTGGAAACACTGGGGAAGTTAAAGGCAGCGAGGAAAGGAACTGGCCACCCTACCTCACTATGCCGATGGCCCAGGACAAGTGCGCTCTCTAACAGGCACTCCCCCAATGTACGAATCGTATATGGGACTCCCCTTTGCATCCACGCTGCACTGGCTCCCAAATAAATTTCGTATTGATTATAAAATACTACTATTGGCCTTCAAAGTACTGAATGGTCTCGCACCACAGTACCTGAGTGAACTTCTGGTCCTTTATGACCCGCCACGGCTGCTTAGATCAAAAGGTGCAGGCTATCTGCTGGTACCTCGTATAGTGAAGGCTACATCAGGGAGCGGAGCCTTTTCTTACAAAGCCCCACTGTTATGGAACAGCCTTCCAAGTAGTGTTCGGGAATCAGACACAGTCTCAGCGTTTAAGTCTCTGCTGAAAACATATCTGTTTAGTCAAGTTAATGGTGTTTATGAGGTAAAGGTGTAGAGTGTTTTGGTAAACTGGGATGTATAGATGCTGTCAGTTGAATTTGTTGACGGTGCTCCCTGTGTTACCTTCTGGCTCTCTCCTTTTAGTTATGCTGTCATAGTTAGTTTTGCCAGAGTCCTTGCTTGTACTCAGCGCAAAATGTATACTGTACCTACTTATTCAGGTGACATTGGGCATACCTAACAACCTGTGTTTTCTCTCCCCCCCCATCTGTCCCTCTGAGTCACATGTCAATCCTGGGATCAAGGTGCTGACCTCTTCTGCTCCTCGGACCTGCCTGATCCATCCTGATGCCTTACGTTTGGTTGGAGTCTCATCACATCGCTTCTGTGGAGGATGGCCCCATATGGACAGTTGAAAATCACACTTGGAAGACACTCTGGACACTTACAGTAATGCTTTTGTGGCTGAGGACTACAGTTGGCTTGCTAACTTTGGGACTGCGGTTGTCATGAACAGTTTTGCACTCAAGTTTCCATCAATGAAAAGTTATAACATCAACGAAACTGACTTCATGGTAAAACTGTTAACGTTATAGTCATGTTGTCTGTTGTTGTCCAGGTGAGGATTGGCTCACTTTTGAGTCTGGTTCCTCTCAACGTTTCTTCCTCGTGTCATCTGGGGGAGTTTTTCCTTGCCACCATCGCCACAGGCTTGCTCATTGGGGATAGATTAGTATAGGTAATGGTATGGGACCGAGTAAAATTAAAGATTCATTTCACGAGTGATTTCGAAGTTTTGAAAATTGCCCGAGTCGCGAAGCCAGGTTATCACCAGGTTATTGCCAGGCTGACACAGAGACAAGCAACCATTCACACTCACATTCACACCGACGGTCAATTTAGAGCCACCAATTAACCTAACGTGCATGTCTTTGGACTGTGGGGGGAAACCCATGCAGACACAGGGAGAACATGCAAACTCCACACAGAAAGGCCCTTGCCGGCCTCGCCGGAACTGGTGTTCCAGTTCATCCCAATGGTGTTTGGTAGGATTGAGGTCAAGGCTTACTCAAATTCTTCCACTCCAACCTTAGCAAACCATGTCTTCATGGACCTCACTTCACACACAGGGGCCTTGTCACACTGGAACAAGTTGGAGCCTGTTAGTTTTATTGAAGGGATATTGTAATGTACTCAGTAGGCTATACAAAGACATCCTTTACAATTGTGTGCTTTCAACCTTGAGGCAATAGTTTGGGGAAGAACCACATTGGCTATGGGCGTGATGGTTAGGTGTCCACATGGGCAACTTTTAATAACTTTTAATAAATAAATAAAAGAAATGCGGCTTTAACAAAGGTAGCCTCAGCCACGAAGTACCCAAAAACAAAAGAGGGGGAAACTGGAACACACTCATGCAGACACAGGGAGATCATGCAAACTTCACACAGAAGGGCCCGTCGGCCACTGGGCTCAAACCCGGAACCTTCTTGCCGTGAGGCGACAGTGCTAACCACTATACCACTGTACCGCCCGTTTTTAAATTTGTATATTTTATATACTTCTTATTTTTTAATTCTATTTACGTAAATACTTTTGTCTTTAGGGCGGCACGGTGGTGTAGTGGTTAGCGCTGTCGCCTCACAGCAAGAAGGTCCGGGTTCGAGCCCAGTGGCCGGCGAGGGCCTTTCTGTGTGGAGTTTGCATGTTCTCCCCGTGTCCGCGTGGGTTTCCTCCGGGTGCTCCGGTTTCCCCCACAGTCCAAAGACATGCAGGTTAGGTTAACTGGTGACTCTAAATTGAGCGTAGGTGTGAATGTGAGTGTGAATGGTTGTCTGTGTCTATGTGTCAGCCCTGTGATGACCTGGCGACTTGTCCAGGGTGTACCCCGCCTTTCGCCCGTAGTCAGCTGGGATAGGCTCCAGCTTGCCTGCGACCCTGTGGAACAGGATAAAGCGGCTAGAGATAATGAGATGAGATGAGACTTTTGTCTTTTTTTATTATATTCTACCTTAACTGTTCAGGCACCAATCGCCAAAGCAAATTCCTTGTATGTGAGAATGTACTTAGCAATAAACTCGATTCTGATTCTGGCTATATATCTGACTCCACATTAAACTTTGTCCACAGAGGGTGGCACGGTGGTGTAGTGGTTAGCACGGTTGCCTCATAGCAAGAAGGTTCCGGGTTCAAACCCAGTGGCTGGCGAGGGCCTTTCTGTGTGGAGTTCTCTGTATGGGTGTGCTCCGGTTTCCCCTGCAGTTAGGTTGACGTGGGGGTGGCCTTGGGTTGAGGTGCCTTTGAGCAAGGTACCTGACCCCTGACTGCTCCCCGGGCGCTGTGTGTGGCTGCCCACTGCTCTGGGTGTGCGTGTTCACTGTTTCAGATGGGTTAAATGCAGAGGATGAATTTCACTGTGGTTGAAGTGACAAATAAAGGCTTCTTTCTTTGTGCTTGGCAATAAACTCGATTCTGATTCTGGCCATATACACTACTGTTCAAAAGTCTGGGGTCACCCAGACAATTTTGTGTTTTCCATGAAAAGTCACACTTTTATTTACCACCATAAGTTGTAAAATGAATAGAAAATATAGTCAAGACATTTTTCTGGCCATTTTGAGCATTTAATCGACCCCACAAATGTGATGCTCCAGAAACTCAATCTGCTCAAAGGAAGGTCAGTTTTATAGCTTCTCTAAAGAGCTCAACTGTTTTCAGCTGTGCTAACATGATTGTACAAGGGTTTTCTAATCATCCATTAGCCTTCTGAGGCAATGAGCAAACACATTGTACCATTAGAACACTGGAGTGAGAGTTGCTGGAAATGGGCCTCTATACACCTATGGAGATATTGCACCAAAAACCAGACATTTGCAGCTAGAATAGTCATTTACCACATTAGCAATGTATAGAGTGGATTTCTGATTAGTTTAAAGTGATCTTCATTGAAAAGAACAGTGCTTTTCTTTCAAAAATAAGGAAATTCCAAAGTGACCCCAAACTTTTGAACGGTAGTGTATCTGACTCCAGATTAAACTTTGTCCACGTTTTATTTTTGCACTCAATCAGTTTAAAGCATTTTATCTTTGCCACTGCTGCTTTATTTCAATATCTATGCTCTGTCTTGATTTTTGACCTGACTGTGGTGATTTCTTCTTCTTCTTTTTTTCTTTTTTTGGTGTTTATGGCAGTTGGCAGCTTAGCGAAAAAGCAGCATTACCGCCACTTGCTGGACTGGGGTGTGGTTCAGAAGCCTATTCTATCCCTATAAGGATGGGAGTAAATAAAGAAAATAAAGAAATAAACTAAAATAAAATAAAATTGGGAAATAATAAAAGAGGGAAAAAGAACTAAATTCTGTGAATAAGGCCTGTATTTTTGAGAAATCTAAACACAAAGTTGAAGCAAATATCTCCTGAACTTCTTCGTAAAATTTCCTTCAGGTCTAGTCTCAACTTTTCCCTTTCCAGCTGTTCCATTAAAGGCCCGGTCCCACTGGCCGATGGACACAAAACGTATGCAAAAAGGACACAGCGGACGAGCAAAATTTCGGGGGTGGCTCTATCCGTTTTCATCCGCTCCAGAAATGGACAAAATTGGCGAAAATTTGCGAAAACAGAACGGAAAAGAACGGACGTGGGTAGTATATAGCGGGGATGTTAAACGCATGTTCATAGGAAGCCTAGCGGATGAAAGCGGATGGAAGTGGATGACAGCTCCGAAGGGGTTACCGGTGATAACTGAGAAGCGGACGCATAGCAGAAAGAGCGGATGGATAGCGGATGAAGGGGATGCATCACATACGCCTAACGGAAACAAAGGGGATGTTGCGCGGATGTATATCGGATGCAGACTGATTGTCCGCTAGGTGTCCTTCTACATACTCTAGACATACTCCAGACATCCTAAATGTACGAGATACATCCCAGATATAAACGCTTTGTCCATTTTGAATACTTTATATACGAGATGCATACGCTTACATCCTTTCTATTTCCGTGCTACTAACGATGAATAGACGTTTCATGTACCTTATCTTTCCTCCCTCTTTCCGTTTTCAGCTGCAGCGGATGTGAGTTGCGAGGATGCCCAGAGGATGCAGAGAGGATACAGCAGATGTTTAATGGATGATAACGGACATAGAACGTTTGTTGCTCGTATATGTCGCGGATTTACATCGTACACGGTGGAAAGTTCATCCGTTCTAAAAGTTTTGTGCAGCTCAAAACTTTTTGCGCGGATTAAATCACAGTGGACGGATGCTCGATGGATAGAGCGTATGAAGCACATATGCAATGAGTACACAACGGATGCATAGCGTTTTCCAACGGATGACAAAGATTTTTTTACGTTTTACATCCTCTTTGCATCCGTAAGTGCAGTGGGACCGGGCCTTAATATTTGTCTTTCTTCCTGATACTTGGGACAATGACAGAGCACATGCTCTACAGACTCTGGGTTACCACAGAACTCACAGTTTCCATCAGCATGTTTTTTAATTATCGCTAAAGTGCTGTTTAGTCTTGTGTGTCCAGATCTCATTCTAGAGAGCATATCTTCCTCCCCCTTACTCCTGTTTGAAGATCTAGACCGTCCTATGATGCCCTGGATATTATGGAAGTGTCTTCCAGTTTGCCCACTATCCCACAGGGTTTGCCACCTTTCTTTCATTCTCTGCTTTACTATGCTTTTGATTTCAAACTTGCTGTAGTCCACCTTTAAATCTATATTATCATTACCAGCAGCCTCCTTAGCACACCTGTCAGCAAGTTCATTGCCAACCACACCTAAGTGGGCAGGAACCCATACAAATGATAATTTAATCCCATCCTTTAATAGTTTATTGGTGACTTGTGCTATTTTGAACACTATATCTTGCCTAGAAGTTGATTGCCAAGTTTTAATACTGATCAATGCTGAACTTGAGTCTGAGGCAATTACTACCTTTCCAGGCCTATGTACCTCCACCCATTGCAATGCTAGCCACACAGCTAGTAATTCAGCCGTATAGACTGCCAAATCATCAGTAACTCTCTTACCAACTTCAATTTTAAGTTCTGGGATGACATATGCTACCCCTACTGTCCTATCTGTGTGCTTAGATGTATCTGTAAATATTTTAATTTCTTCACCATATTTTTCATTTAGATACCACTGCACCCTATGCTTATCCATTTCCGTACTTTGCTTGTCTTCTAAAAGTTGAAAGTCAGTAGGCACCTCTTCAATGACCCATGGAGGTACAGCCGGCAATGACACTGTGGGACTTATTTTCACATCAGTGATCCTCATATCGGGCAGCACGGTGGTGTAGTGTCAAGTCAAGTCAAGTTTATTTGTATAGCGCTTTTAACAATAAACATTGTTGCAAAGCAGCTTTACAGAATTTGAACGACTTAAAACATGAGCTAATTTTATCCCTAATCTATCCCCAATGAGCAAGCCTGTGGCGACGGTGGCAAAGAAAAACTCCCTCAGACGACATGAGGAAGAAACCTCGAGAGGAACCAGACTCAAAAGGGAACCCATCCTCATTTGGGCAACAACAGACAGCCTGACTATAACATTAACAGTTTTAACATGAGGACAGTTTTGTTGATGTTATAAACTCTTCATTGATGGAAACTTGAGTGCAAAACTGTTCATGATAACTGCAGTCCTAAAGTTAGCAAGACAACTGTAGTCCTCAGCCATAAAAGCATTACTGTAAGAGTCCAGAGCGTCCTCCAGGTGTAACCCTCAACTGTCCTCATGGGGCCGTCCTTCACAGGAGTGGTGCGATAAAACTCCGACCAGACACAGGGCACCAGGATGGATCAAGCAGGTCCGAGGGGCAAAAGAGGCCAGCATCTCAATCCCAGGACCAACATGTAACTCAGAGGGACAGATTGGGGGGGGGGAGAAAGAAAACACATGTTGTTAGGTATGCCCTAAAAATGACAAGTATTAAATCTGTGTGGTAGGCTCGCAGAAAGTGGTTAGCGCTGTTGCCTCACAGCAAGAAGGTCCGGGTTCGAGCCCCGTGGCCGGTGAGGGCCTTTCTGTGCGGAGTTTGCATGTCCGCGTGGGTTTCCTCCGGGTGCTCCGGTTTCCCCCACAGTCCAAAGACATGCAGGTTAGGTTAACTGGTGACTCTAAATTGACCGTAGGTGTGAATGTGAGTGTGAATGGTTGTCTGTGTCTATGTGTCAGCCCTGTGATGACCTGGCGACTTGTCCAGGGTGTACCCCGCCTTTCGCCCGTAGTCAGCTGGGATAGGCTCCAGCTTGCCTGCAACCCTGTAGAACAGGATAAAGCGGCTAGAGATAATGAGATGAGATGAGATGTTCTGGATGTCATAAAACAAACCGTTGATGAAACTAGTTTGTAGGTTGGCCTCACTTGAAACTCGATTGTTTACGTATTTTTTCAGGTTGTCCAATGATGTCAGTTCATAAATCTGAGCTACGTTTGAAATGTCATGAAATAAATGAAATGGCATGAAATAAATGTCTTGAAACATTTGCGGGGCTTCTGAAATTTCAGCGACAAAGGAGCGACACTTTGCGACTCATGCCAGGGCATGAGTCGCAAAGTGTCGCTCCTTTGTCGCTGAAATTTTGAACATGTTCAAAAAATTTGCGCGACAAAATTTCTCTCAAAATAGCCGCAAATGCGTCGTTGGTGTCGCAAAGCCATCACCAACCCTTCTCAAGTCAGTTTCCGTGAGGCTTCCTCTACTTCCCTGCCTGCCGAGTGAAACCCGGGCTGCAACAGCCTGCAACTAGTTGGAGATACAACAATTGCGCTAAAATATGCGAATATCAATTCAGTTTGATTCCAAGTGAAAATTGTCGCTAATTCGCATATTTTATCGCAATTGTTCTGTCTTTAACTAGTCGCAGGTTGTCGCAGCCCAGTGAGATACTGGCTTAAATTAGTTTTCTTATGTTCTGGATGGGGGCGGCACGGTGGTGTAGTGGTTAGCGCTGTCGCCTCACAGCAAGAAGGTCCGGGTTCGAGCCCCGTGGCCGGCGAGGGCCTTTCTGTGTGGAGTTTGCATGTTCTCCCCGTGTCCTGGTGACTCTAAATTGACCGTAGGTGTGAATGTGAGTGTGAATGGTTGTCTGTGTCTATGTGTCAGCCCTGTGATGACCTGGCGACTTGTCCAGGGTGTACCCCGCCTTTCACCCATAGTCAGCTGGGATAGGCTCCAGCTTGCCTGCGACCCTGTAGAACAGGATAAAGCGGCTAGAGATAAAGAGATGAGATGAGATGCTCTGGATGTCGTAAAACAAACCGTTGATGAAACTAGTTTGTAGGTTGGCCTCACTTGAAACTCGATTGTTTACGTATTTTTTCAGGTTGTCCAATGATGTCAGTTCATAAATCTGAGCTACGTTTGAAATGTCATGAAATAAATGAAATGTCATGAAATAAATGTCTTGAAACATTTGCGGGGCTTCTGAAATTTCAGCGACAAGTCGCAAAGTGTCGCTCCTTTGTCGCTGAAATTTTGAACATGTTCAAAAAATTTGCGCGACAAAATTTCTCTCAAAATAGCCGCAAATGCGTCGTTGGTGTCGCAAAGCCATCACCAACCCTTCTCAAGTCAGTTTCCGTGAGGCTTCCTCTACTTCCCTGCCTGCCGAGTGAAACCCGGGCTGCAACAGCCTGCAACTAGTTGGAGATACAACAATTGCGCTAAAATATGCGAATATCAATTCAGTTTGATTCCAAGTGAAAATTGTCGCTAATTCGCATATTTTATCGCAATTGTTCTGTCTTTAACTAGTCTCAGGTTGTCGCAGCCCAGTGAGATACTGGCTTAAATTAGTTTTCTTATGTTCTGGATGAGGGCGGCACGGTGGTGTACTGGTTAGCGCTGTCGCCTCACAGCAAGAAGGTCCGGGTTCGAGCCCTGTGGCCGGCGAGGGCCTTTCTGTGTGGAGTTTGCATGTTCTCCCCGTGTCCTGGTGACTCTAAATTGACCGTAGGTGTGAGTGTGAATGGTTGTCTGTGTCTATGTGTCAGCCCTGTGATGACCTGGCGACTTGTCCAGGGTGTACCCCGCCTTTCGCTCATAGTCAGCTGGGATAGGCTCCAGCTTGCCTGCGACCCTGTAGAACAGGATAAAGCGGCTAGAGATAAAGAGATGAGATGAGATGCTCTGGATGTCGTAAAACAAACCGTTGATGAAACTAGTTTGTAGGTTGGCCTCACTTGAAACTCGATTGTTTACGTATTTTTTCAGGTTGTCCAATGATGT
The DNA here is from genome assembly GCF_027579695.1 of Neoarius graeffei. NCBI lineage: Eukaryota > Metazoa > Chordata > Actinopteri > Siluriformes > Ariidae > Neoarius > Neoarius graeffei. The sequence goes on from NC_083580.1 coordinate 8,871,069, forward strand.
CAGTTCATAAATCTGAGCTACGTTTGAAATGTCATGAAATAAATGAAATGTCATGAAATAAATGTCTTGAAACATTTGCGGGGCTTCTGAAATTTCAGCGACAAGTCGCAAAGTGTCGCTCCTTTGTCGCTGAAATTTTGAACATGTTCAAAAAATTTGCGCGACAAAATTTCTCTCAAAATAGCCGCAAATGCGTCGTTGGTGTCGCAAAGCCATCACCAACCCTTCTCAAGTCAGTTTCCGTGAGGCTTCCTCTACTTCCCTGCCTGCCGAGTGAAACCCGGGCTGCAACAGCCTGCAACTAGTTGGAGATACAACAATTGCGCTAAAATATGCGAATATCAATTCAGTTTGATTCCAAGTGAAAATTGTCGCTAATTCGCATATTTTATCGCAATTGTTCTGTCTTTAACTAGTCTCAGGTTGTCGCAGCCCAGTGAGATACTGGCTTAAATTAGTTTTCTTATGTTCTGGATGAGGGCGGCACGGTGGTGTACTGGTTAGCGCTGTCGCCTCACAGCAAGAAGGTCCGGGTTCGAGCCCCGTGGCCGGCGAGGGCCTTTCTGTGTGGAGTTTGCATGTTCTCCCCGTGTCCTGGTGACTCTAAATTGACCGTAGGTGTGAGTGTGAATGGTTGTCTGTGTCTATGTGTCAGCCCTGTGATGACCTGGCGACTTGTCCAGGGTGTACCCCGCCTTTCGCCCGTAGTCAGCTGGGATAGGCTCCAGCTTGCCTGCGACCCTGTAGAACAGGATAAAGCGGCTACAGATAATGAGATGAGATGAGATGATCCTCATATCTCTCACTCTATCATTGATCGTCCAACCATAACTGTGGTGATTTTACTGGTTCATGGCCATTTAAGTTCTTTTACTCTAGGCCAGTACAGGAGTGCGTCCTGCGCATGCGCAGTGTCCTAGATTTGGCTAGTCAGTCTTCTTTAGTAATGTCGGATAAGGTAGCTGCTGTACCTTTTCCTTTTTGAGATTAAAAACATGTCTGTGTCTGATGACAGCGTATCGTGTCCGACTGAAAACAGTGTCACTGTTAATTTAGACTCGGCCTCTGTGTCAGACGCCGAAACAGTGCTCACAAATACTAATGTCCATAGTTGTCATGTTGAAGAAGGTGAGTCCGGCACAGTAATTAGCCAAACATCTGTGTGCTAGCTGTATTCAGACTGTTAGATCCCTGTTTTATACAAAAAAAAGCACCTTAACGAGTTTTTCACCAGCTTCAGGATTCATGCACTGCTTGAACAGACAACTTGTTCGAGATGGAAAGGTTTGAGCAGTTATATTAGCTAACACTGCTAAGTCTAGCTAGCATGCTAAGCTAGCTCTGAGTAGTTAGCGTTAGCTGGCTCCCTCAGTCCCATCTCAAACAATAACGCACTCAGGCTTGGCTCACTCGGTGTTTAGCTTCGGGTTTTAAAGCTAATAAACTCACAAGTCAAATTAATCATTTTTAGAAACGATTCTACACAAAGTTAGCTTGTTTGTAATAACCAAAAAAATTGATAAATAATCTTTATTATCGGCTTATATCTGGGAATGCACTTGGTAACTAGTACAGCCTGCTAGTAGTATAGGAGAGCACTTTAGACTCATGTTCTCTCAGAAGTACTTAAAATGTCATAAAAGTGCTATTTTTTTATTTATATTATTATTTTAGAATATTAATAATATTACAATTATTTCATGTATTTTATTTTGACTCAAAAGGGCATTTTAACTACATTACATTACACCTCATCTCACCTCAGAACTCAGATTTGTGACTTGAAGTGAATTTTTGGCATTATTATTATTATTATTATTATTATGTTCATATTACATTTGACACCCTTTAATTGCTTAAAAGGACATTTAAAGCTAGACCACCTTTCAGATTTTTCAAGTGTAGGTCATGAAAAACATTTTCCCCTGACACATTATTATTTTGTCTAGTGGACCGAAAGCTACTGAATTCAAAACACGGACTTCCAATTTTATTAGTTTTTTAAATAGAACAATTAATGAAATTAGCGCTACGTGGCCCTGAATTCTCCGCTATTTTTTCCTGCTTCACCATGACCCAATAGAAGATACTACATCATGCGTCACATGGTGGTGGGCTTTCCCTGTTCATGCAAGGCATTGTGGGATACAAATTTGAAACCAGAGTGAAAAACGGAGGACGTGAGTGTGTGCGCGAATGAAACGTGAACGACCGACTACGGTAACGGAAAGAAAGCGAGAAGAAATATATGTTATTTACCAGCTGGGAGGTCCGTATCATGAAATACCATGACTGAGGGCTTGAAACTACTGACCGAGGCCGAGGTCACGGTATTTCACCATATGGACCGACCGTAAGCTGGTAAATAATATATTTATTTTTTTCTTTACCAAATTCTAACAGAAAACGAGAGCGCCCGAAAGGGAAAACCGAGCTGAGATGCCATTTTGAATCCTCATTCACGGCTGTAATGCAAATAGCTTCCTCCTCGGTATACAAGTGCACTTCCATGGCAGGAAAAAAACTACATTTTGCCGCCTGTGTAGTCCCCTATTTATACAAAATTGAGTCATTCGGGATTCAGCCATGTTTTTGCTTGGCGTTAGCAACAGTTACAGGTTTTTAGCTTTCTTCTGCAATGTTTTCTTTTATTTCTTCTTCCTCAGGGTCGTAAAACTCGCTTTCGCTGTGAACGCTGTCGTTATCGCTATCCATGCTGTAAAATTAATGCTGTTCTCCTGAGAAATGCGAAAATAAACGTTGACAAAAATTGCTACCATGTGTGTTATTGTTGTGGACGAGCGAGTCGCCAGAGGTCCGTAACTGGGGTCCGTGTCATAGGATACGGACCTGCTCGCCAGCCAATCAGAGCACAGGATTTGATGGAAACCAGACCGCAAACAAATAAAAGACGTTATGTTATATAAGAAGGAAAGGAAACGCTCAGCGAGCACCTCGGTGTGATCAGCTGTTCGTTTAGCAACAAAATGACAGAACTGTCAGTGCACGCTCAACCTGCGCATGCGCGCACACACACGGACTTCCTCTGTCTGCTTGAATGCACGAAGCGAGCGATTTTATGCAGATTATTTGCTTTAATCCACTCAAATTAAATAACTTCCCAGCCACAGAACAGAATGACCTGATATTTTCATGAGATATTACAGAGATAAACGTCTATCACAATGAGCAAATTTCAGAAGGAGCTAAATTTCACTGATTTTATGAAATCGAAGGCCGTCTAGCTTTAAGTATAAGTACGTTACGCCTCAAGGTTTATGAGGGTTATTTTCCCTGTAAATAGATATAAAATATTTTGAAATAATTAATATAAAACTCAATTATTTCATCCACCTTTTGACCCTGATCACACTTCTGTGTTTATTTTTTGTATTAAATTTTTTTTTTTTTGAAAACCGATCCAATCTCAGCTCTTCCAGATGTACGATAATTATCGTATTTCTCAAAAGGTGTTTGTCATTCGTCTCAATAAATACGTTTTCTGAAATTACACATTTAGACCTGTTTGTTATTTTGGTTATGACTTGAATGCAGTAATTTTCCTCTGGTGCAATACTTTAACATTTCACATCTTTCCAACATTGGCATCTTTTCAGTAATAAAGTGACTCTGTGTCAGCTTCTTTTGAGTTATGCCAGATTACGACGTAACGTTCTGATTTTTTGGGCTGATATCGCTGTCGCATGTGAAAAATCACGTCGTAAAATAATTATTTTTGGCCGTAAATTGAGATCAACGTTCTTAAAATACACAATGAGACTTTATCACCAGTGTTAAAGTTGTGACAGTATTAAAAGTCTCAGGCCGTGACGGCTGCTTGCTGTGACGCTCGTCTGAAATCCACTAACAGGAGGATGGCGTAGATACAGACCACTACAAGAAAACAGAACGGAACTGAAACATGCCAGTGACCAGGACAAACATCCTTATTACCTCAAGCTCACTTTGAAACCTATTTCGCAAACCTATTTCCAGCAGAATGTGGTGTTCATTATTCATCATAGGTCGATGGTTAGACGCTCTTCATTGTCTAATCGTAACGTCGAGAACACGTTTATTGTACAGTCTGTTATTCTGGCATCAGACTACATGATCTTTTTGTCTTTCATGATGGTCATTGTGTCAGATTAGGCGATCATGGTGCTGTAAATTCGTTCCGTGTCTTTATCGGCAAATTGGCGACATTACAATTTTGACCACGATTAATCATTAATCATGTTGTTGGGGAGGAGGGTCAAGAAAGTGTCGATCAACAAACTAACAGTTCTGACGTGCTGGACTTTTCGTTGGGGTGTTGTGAGGCGTCCTAGACACCACATTGTTGTTCTTTGATTATGTCACACTACAAGACCTGATCGTCTGGCCTGATGCTGAAAATTTGTCGGGCATGTGAAAAATCATCCTGAATTCATGCAGTCTGATCCTGGCAGACTATATTGTAGATTATTATATATACAAGACACTTTTTCCATGGAATAAAAACGTGTTCTGTTCCCTTTTAGCGGGTTTCTTGATGGCATGCAATATTGTTATCTTATCGCTTATCCTCCATGTATTACGCCACTCTCGCCAATGCAGAATGAGCATGCAATATTGTTATAATATTGCATGTTGTCAAGACAACGCGACGTCACACTTCGGAGCTCATGCGAAGATCCAATAATAACTTTTCTGCTGTGCATGTGCACAATTATTTCTTTGTCGGCCGGGAAAGAGAGAAGACGGGGTTAATTCAGTGTCGGATTAAGCACTCAGTAAATAAATAAACTGAAAGTAAAGACGCATTGAACACCCGAAAGGCTACCAAGACTTAATTAGATATTCTTCACACATATTTACAAGAGAAAAACAAACCAACGGACATCGGAAAAACTGGAAAAGAGACACGTCGGAGATGTAAAACTAACGCGCTCGTGAGTGACTGACAATTTGTATACAAAAATGGCGGCGAGGTTTACATCATTAAAAGAGGAAGATTTAAAGAGACAGACACACTGAACACCCGAAAGGCTACCAAAACTTCACTGGATATTCTTCACACATATATTTACAAGAGAAAAACAGACCAACGGACATCGAAAAACTGGAAGAGAGAGCAATAGCGGAAATATTGTCAAAGTTCTACTTGGAGGTGAGGAAAAGTGACGGAGACTTTTACAAGACGACTTCACTCGTGGACTTCACTCAGCAAAGCCGTTTTGTTTTGAACAACTGCTGTGTAACAATTAACTACGACCAAAAGTAACTGTGAACTTGAACTGTCGACCTGGATATCGCTTGTATATAAGTTGGGTTGTTCAGGCTTTTTGGACTTGTACCATTTTTATTGTTCGAACTTTGACTTTGTACAGTACATTGGATTGACAGAACACTGAATTACATTCGATCAGAATCAGCATTCAGTATTGGTAAGTTACCGCCCTGTTCTTAACCTTTTGTAAAATCTATAATTGTTCCATCGAACGTGTATGCGTAATAATAATAATAATAATATTGGCTGGCTTTTTTCGCTGTTTATCAGATATAGTCCATTCAGCTACTTGTCTTCGACTCGTTCAGTATCATGCTAGCTGAATGGACTATATCTGATATGCCACTCAACGCCAGCCAGTATTATTTAAATATCGTCGATATGTCCTAATCACGAGTAGTATTTTGAATAATAAAAGGAAAAGGAACTTTAACCTAAATAAATATGAACTCCTTTTTACCTTTTAAACTCAGGATTTTCTTCATGGTGTCAGTGAGGAATTGACAGTCTGTAGACTGTAGCGCTCTGTTCATGGATTTATTTAAAAAAAAAAAAAAAAGATGTTCGGGGGCGTCGTGGCTCAGGTGGATAAGGCGCCATACCATAAATCCGGGGACCCGGGTTCGATTCTGACCCGAGGTCATTTCCCGATCCCTCCCTGTCTCTCTCTCTCCCGCTCATTTCCTGTCTCTACACTGTCCTATCCAATAAAGGTGAAAAAAGCCAAAAAAAAAATCTTTAAAAAAAAAAAAGATGTTCTTTATATACAGTACAAAGCTATTTGGAGGGAACGGTAACGAACAGTGAAACAAACATTTTTTTTCTGTATTTCTTAATACATTCGAGCTTCATGTGGATGGGACGTACTTTTCCTGAGCAGTCGTCACGGAATCCTTTAGACAGTAATTTTTGGATTATTTTCCGTAATTTTCTTTGCTTTTTCAGGCCTTCAGATGAAGGGTGCATGGACAAAAATATCACATTGTTGATTATATTGCGACACGTTCTGCCGTGCAAAGGCAAACTGCAGTATCTGCAGAATCACTGAATTGTGATAAATGACAGTTTGCCTTGGTTTGACATGGTAAATTTGCAGTTACTGCACATTTCAAACACTCGTAACTCGAAGCTGGAGCAAGGTCGAGCCATAGAACTTTCACATATAATAAATAGAACAGACACGGCACCTAAACGTTATACGCAACACTCCGTTTCACAAAATATGCAATAACTTCAGTTTGCCTTTGCATGGCAGCATTAGAGTTGTGTGCATGATCTGATCTTGAGTTAATATTTAAATAATATTACCTGGCTTTGAGTGGTAGATCAGATATATTCTTTTTTTTTTTTTTGTAATTTTTGTTTTTTTGTATTCTTGAGTTAATTTTATTTTATATACAACCCCGATTCCAAAAAAGTTGGGACAAAGTACAAATTGTAAATAAAAACGGAATGCAATGATGTGGAAGTTTCAAAATTCCATATTTTATTCAGAATAGAACATAGATGACATATTAAATGTTTAAACTGAGAAAATGTATCATTTAAAGAGAAAAATTAGGTGATTTTAAATTTCATGACAACAACACATCTCAAAAAAGTTGGGACAAGGCCATGTTTACCACTGTGAGACATCCCCTTTTCTCTTTACAACAGTCTGTAAACGTCTGGGGACTGAGGAGACAAGTTGCTCAAGTTTAGGGATAGGAATGTTAACCCATTCTTGTCTAATGTAGGATTCTAGTTGCTCAACTGTCTTAGGTCTTTTTTGTCATATCTTCCATTTTATGATGCGCCAAATGTTTTCTATGGGTGAAAGATCTGGACTGCAGGCTGGCCAGTTCAGTACCCGGACCCTTCTTCTACGCAGCCATGATGCTGTAATTGATGCAGTATGTGGTTTGGCATTGTCATGTTGGAAAATGCAAGGTCTTCCCTGAAAGAGACGTCGTCTGGATGGGAGCATATGTTGCTCTAGAACCTGGATATACCTTTCAGCATTGATGGTGTCTTTCCAGATGTGTAAGCTGCCCATGCCACACGCACTAATGCAACCCCATACCATCAGAGATGCAGGCTTCTGAACTGAGCGCTGATAACAACTTGGGTCGTCCTTCTCCTCTTTAGTCCGAATGACACGGCGTCCCTGATTCCCATAAAGAACTTCAAATTTTGATTCGTCTGACCACAGAACAGTTTTCCACTTTGCCACAGTCCATTTTAAATGAGCCTTGGCCCAGAGAAGACGTCTGCGCTTCTGGATCATGTTTATATACGGCTTCTTCTTTGAACTATAGAGTTTTAGCTGGCAACGGCGGATGGCACGGTGAATTGTGTTCACAGATAATGTTCTCTGGAAATATTCCTGAGCCCATTTTGTGATTTCCAATACAGAAGCATGCCTGTATGTGATGCAGTGCCATCTAAGGGCCCGAAGATCACGGGCACCCAGTATGGTTTTCCGGCCTTGACCCTTACGCACAGAGATTCTTCCAGATTCTCTGAATCTTTTGATGATATTATGCACTGTAGATGATGATATGTTCAAACTCTTTACAATTTTACACTGTCGAACTCCTTTCTGATATTGCTGCACTATTTGTCGGCGCAGAATTAGGGGGATTGGTGATCCTCTTCCCATCTTTACTTCTGAGAGCCGCTGCCACGCCAAGATGCTCTTTTTATACCCAGTCATGTTAATGACCTATTGCCAATTGACCTAATGAGTTGCAATTTGGTCCTCCAGCTGTTCCCTTTTTTGTACCTTTAACTTTTCCAGCCTCTTATTGCCCCTGTCCCAACTTTTTTGAGATGTGTTGCTGTCATGAAATTTCAAATGAGCCAATATTTGGCATGAAATTTCAAAATGCCTCACTTTCGACATTTGATATGTTGTCTATGTTCTATTGTGAATACAATATCAGTTTTTGAGATTTGTAAATTATTGCATTCCATTTTTATTTACAATTTGTACTTTGTCCCAACTTTTTTGGAATCGGGGTTGTATTATATATTGTATATTTATTATTATCAGATGGCCCAATGTAAGATTAGCGGTGCTAAATTGGCTCTGTCTTTAAATAAAGTTTATTATTATATCCCATTCAGCTAGCATGATATTGAACGAGTCGAAGACAAGTAGCTGAATGGAATATATCTGGTATATGGCGAAAAAAGCCAGCTATTATTATTATTATTGTTATACATACACATTTGATGGAACAATTATAGATTTTACAAAAAGTTAAGAACGGGGGAAACTTGCCAATACTGAATGCTGATTCTGATCGAATGTAATTCAGTGTTCTGTCAATCCAATGTACTGTACAAAGTCAAAGTTCGAACAATAAAAATGGTACAAGTCCAAAAAGCCTGAACAACCCAACTTATATACAAGCGATATCCAGGTCAACAGTTCAAGTTCACAGTTACTTTTGGTTGTAGTTAATTGTTACACTGCAGTTGTTCAAAACAAAACGGCTTTGCTGAGTGAAGTCCACGAGTGAAGTCGTCTTGTAAAAGTCTCCGTCACTTTTCCTTACCTCCAAGTAGAACTTTGACAATATTTCTCCTATTACTCTCTTTTCCAGTTTTTCGATGTCCGTTGGTCTGTTTTTCTCTTGTAAATATGCGTGAAGAATATCCAGTGAAGTTTTGATAGCCTTTCGGGTGTCCAGCCCGTCTGTCTTTTTAAATCTTCCTCTTTTAATGATGTAAACCTCGCCGCCATGTTTATGTACAAACTGTCCGAGTCCCTCACCAGCACGGAAGTTTTACATCTCCGACGTGTCTCTTTTCCAGTTTTTCGATGTCTGTTGGTCTGTTTTTCTCTTGTAAATATGCATGAAGAATATATAATGAAGTTTCGGTAGCCTTTCGGGTGTTCAACGCGTCTTTTAGTTTCAGTTTATTTATTTAGTGCTGAAAAAGCGCACTGAATTAACCCTCTCTTTCCCGGCTGACAAAGAAATGATTGTGCGTATGCGCAACAGAAAAGTTGTCACTGGACCTTCGCATGAGCTCCATTGTGTGACGTCGTGTTGTCTTGACAACATACAACATTGCACGCTCGTTCTCCATTGGGGAAAGTGGTGTAATACATGGAGCATAAGCGATACAATAACAATATTGCATGCCATTAATAAACCTGCTAGAAGGAAATAGAATACATGTTTTTATTCCATGGAAAAGTGGCACGTATGTATAATAACATTTAATATTATGAGATTATTATTTGCACACATTTTTCAAAACGAACATCATGGATCTGATGAGGCTGCATATGGCAGCCTCCTCCGATATCTGTTATTGCAGTAATGATTAACAGTTGACATAATTTGCAGTGCAGCGCTAATACACCTATAATGAAATTTTTCCCCTTAATAAATTTGTGATTGATAAGCAAATCCTTATGTGTATTTTTTAGCTACAGTATGAATAAAGAAGTGATGTGTTGCTGTGTAATCGAGCGTACATTAGGTTACAATGCTCAAGTCTCTTATTCAAGTTTATTAAGTCAGGTATCATCTTCTGTTCCTCATCACATGGCTTCCCTGATCCTCATAGTTTCACTGTGTAGTATAACATAACATAACATATAACTTTGTTCTTGTCTACATTACACATCGTTGTTACATAACTTCATTACTGGTTGTTATCGTCTTGGCAGAAACCCAGAATGATGATGAGCTGCTTAAAGGCCTGTTAACTGACACCTTCTGTCAGGTGTGCGAGGCAGTGTTGATGTTCAAGTCTCAAAGAGTCTCTCACTATGAGGTTTGTATGAATGTTTATTTAAGCTTGTAGTACTCGAGTCCGACTCGTGACTCGACTTGGACTTGAGCACTGATGACTCGGACTTGTACGTTAACTGCATTCGGACTTGTAAATTGGAGACAAGGACTCTGATTTTTTTCTTTATTTTTTGTCACATGCCATAATAATTTGGCATAAGATATTTATATTTATATCTACAGTTGAAACCGTATATTTACATACACTTTAGGAAAAGACACAATCTTTTTTTTTCTCATAGTCAGACATGAAATCAGACATTCACTTTAACTTTTTCATGTCTGTCTGAATATTTAAAATTATTTCAATGTACTTAATGCCAAATTAATCAGAGAAGGAGTTTTTTATTCAATATTTTAATTGCTTTTATCAAATCAGAAGTTTACATACACTGCAGTTTGTGTGCCTTTAAACAATGTAGGAACGCCCAGATGATGATGTCATGTCTTTGGAAGCTTCTGATAGGTTAATTGGCAACATTGGAATTAATTGGAGACACACCTGTGATTGTATTTTAAGGAACACCTCAAACCCAGTGCTTCCTTGTACACAACATGGGTAAATCTAAAGGAATTGATCAAGATCTCAGACTAAGAATGGTTAACTTGCACAAGTCTGGCTCATCTTTGGGGGAAATTTCAAGAAGCCTGAAGGTGCCACGGTCTTCAGGTCAAACCATTATACGAAAGTATAAACAATGTGGGAATGTCGAGCCATCATACCGCACAGGAAGGAGACGGATTCTGAGTCCCAGAGATGAGCGGGTTCTGGTCAGTGCTGTGCGTAAGAACCCAAGAATGAATGCAAAGGACCTCGTGAAGATGATGGCTGAAGCTGGTAAGAGTGTGTCACTGTCCACGGTGAAACGAGTTCTGCACCAACATGGGCTGAAAGGCCACTCTGCCAGGAGAAAGCCATTACTCCAACACAAACATAAACAGGCCAGATTACAGTTTGCAAATGAACACAGGGGAAAGGATCTCAATTTTTGGAGACATGTCTTGTGGTCGGATGAAACTAAAATTGAGCTGTTTGGCCATAATCAACAACGATATGTTTGGAGAAAAAAAGGAGACGCTTACAATCCTAACAACACCATATCAACAGTGAAACATGGCGGAGGCAGCATCATGTTGTGGGGTTGTTTTGCTGCAGGAGGTACTGGTGCACTTCACAAAATCAATGGAGTAATGAAGAAGGAACAGTATGTGGAGATACCGAACCAACACCTGAAAGCATCTGCCAGGAAGTTAAAGCTTGGCCGCAAATGGTTCTTCCAAATGGACAATGATCCGAAGCACACCGCCAAACTGGTCAAAAAATGGCTTGATGACAACAAAGTCAATGTTTTGGAGTGGCCATCACAAAGCCCCGACCTCAACCCTATTGAGCATTTGTGGGCAGAGCTGAAATGACATGTGCATGCAAAGCAGCCAAAAAATATGGCCCAGTTATACCAGTTCTGTCAAGAGGAATGGGCCAAAATTCCTGTCAAGTATTGTGCAAAGCTTGTTGAAGGTTATCCAAAACGTTTGACCCAAGTCAGACAGTTTAAGGGCAATTGTACCGAGTACTGATGAAGTGTATGTAAACTTCTGATTTGATAAAAGCAATTAAAATATTGAATAAAAAACTCCTTCTCTGGGCGGCACGGTGGTGTAGTGGTTAGCGCTGTCGCCTCACAGCAAGAAGGTCCTGGGTTTGAGCCCCGGGGCCGGCGAGGGCCTTTCTGTGCGGAGTTTGCATGTTCTCCCCGTGTCCGCGTGGGTTTCCTCCGGGTGCTCCGGTTTCCCCCACAGTCCAAAGACATGCAGGTTAGGTTAACTGGTGACTCTAAATTGACTGTAGGTGTGAATGTGAGTGTGAATGGTTGTCTGTGTCTATGTGTCAGCCCTGTGATGACCTGGCGACTTGTCCAGGGTGTACCCCGCCTTTCGCCCGTAGTCAGCTGGGATAGGCTCCAGCTTGCCTGCGACCCTGTAGAAGGATAAAGCGGCTAGAGATAATGAGATGAGATGAGAAACTCCTCCTCTGATTAATTTGGCATTAAGTACATTGAAATAATTTTAAATATTCAGACAGACATGAAAAAGTTAAAGTGAATGTCTGATTTCATGTCTGACTATGAGAAAAAAAAAAGATTGTGTCTTTTCCTAAAGTGTATGTAAATATACGGTTTCAACTGTACGTTAATTTTTATACCAATTTCCTGCAAGAGAATGCACATTCACCTTTTCATACGTCATGTTCAGGAACAAACTAACATCAACGGCGCTAAAATGCCTGGACAGGACGCCCCTAGGATTGTCGCTTTGCTTATACGGACTTCTCGTGCAGTGGGAAAAAATACACTGCTGTGTGTTCCATATGTAGAAGAACTATCGAGGGGACGACCTCGAACTTCAATCGTCATTTGGCAAGACTCCACCCAGGGAAGGAAGTGACACGCTATGTTCATTGCTCTGTTGATAGTGGGCGGGGCTCGCTGAGCAATGAACAAGCTTTTTATCTATAGTCTGTTAACTAAAATGGAGCAGGAACGTTAGTCCGACACAGCAGCAGAGAGACGCTTTCACATAAACGCAGCAACAGCCACCGTCAAGTGGTGCGGGTGGAGTCTTGTTCTCGGACTCGACTCGAGATTTTCTTTAATGAACACTGGGGACTCGAGGTTCAGGCCCTGTTTACATTATTTCGAATCAGCGGATCATCAGATTAACGTTTTTAAAACACACAAAATTTCTGTGCCCGCAACAAAACCGTTCCCCGTGCACACAGCAACGCCAATACACGGATACGCTAATCACATGACTAATTAGACGGCACGTCACATGATCCCAGTGCATATCGGGCATGCGCAAGTCACTCACCACTTGCAAGTGGAAGGATGTCGTTGTAAAAAATGAAGTATGCCAGTCCAGTCTGTTATCGGCGGTACTGGTACTACAATGACGCCTTTTTTACACCGTGTATGGCCTTCGTGTTTATGCTAGAAGGATCTAACGGTGTTCGGTACACTCTTCACTTCGCAGAACGGCCGTTTTTTGCAATTACAACAAGACTATTTAGTGCTACGGTAACCAACACACTTCCTGTATTGCTCATTCACATGACCAACGTGGCATGACCAACGCCAGCGAATCAGGAAGGTGGATGTCACAGTGACGTCGTCCAATGACGACGTCAGCTAGAGCTCAGCACTGCGTATCCTCATTCCTCAATGTTTACACAGCACCGGATCAGATACGTACTGGGTTGAATATGTGGGCCCTGGCGGATTCAAACTGTTCCGCCTGTGGAGTCGTTTTCCGGCGTTTTAAAGGAACAGTCCACCGTACTTCCATAATGAAATATGCTCTTATCTGAATTGAGACGAGCTGCTCCGTACCTCTCCGAGCTTTGCGCGACCTCCCAGTCAGTCAGACGCAGTCAGACGCGCTGTCACTCCTGTTAGCAATGTAGCTAGGCTCAGTATGGCCAATGGTATTTTTTGGGGCTGTAGTTAGATGCGACCAAACTCTTCCGCGTTTTTCCTGTTTACATAGGTTTATATGACCAGTGATATGAAACAAGTTCAGTTACACAAATTGAAACGTAGCGATTTTCTATGCTATGGAAAGTCCGCACTATAGTGACAGGCGTACTAACACCTTCTGCGCGCTTCAGCAGCGCATTGATAAGGAGCTCAGATATCAATGCGCTGTCGAAGCGCGCAGAAGGTGTTAGTACGCCTGTCATTATAGTGCGGACTTTCCATAGCATAGAAAATCGCTACGTTTCAATTTGTGTAACTGAACTTGTTTCATATCACTGGTCATATAAACCTATGTAAACAGGAAAAACGCGGAAGAGTTTGGTCGCATCTAACTACAGCCCCAAAAAATACCATTGGCCATACTGAGCCTAGCTACATTGCTAACAGGAGTGACAGCGCGTCTGACTGCGTCTGACTGACTGGGAGGTCGCGCAAAGCTCGGAGAGGTACGGAGCAGCTCGTCTCAATTCAGATAAGTGCATATTTCATTATGGAAGTACGGTGGACTGTTCCTTTAATGTGCACGGACAGTGCATCTGCAACGAAAACGATACGGATACGGTCTAATGTAAACACCACCTTAGTGACTCGATTGCAACACTTGGTTTGTTATACTGTTAAGACATTTGCGGATATTTTTTAAACTTTTTTTTTGGTCATCAGGGTAAGAAGCATGCTCAGCGAGTTCGAATCTACCTGCAGACCAAGAAAGCTGAAAGGAACAAGCAGAGCCATGAGAGCAGCAGCTTGCAGGTAAATTACCACGAGTGCAGCTTTAGCATGATGGCTTGTTTGGGTCAGTGTGTTACCGTACCTGTAGCACAGTAAATATGTTTAAAAATTGACGAAGCCATGGCCTAATGGTTAGAGAAGCAGCTTTGGGACCAAAAGGTCGCTGGTTCAATTCCTCGGACCAGCAGGAGTGGCTGAAGTGCCCTTGAGCAAGGCACCGAACCCCTACCTGCTCCCCAGGCTGCTCTGGGTATGTTGTACATCACTCTGGATAAGAGCGTCTGCTAAATGTATGTAATGTTTTTATATTGAAATATTTGAGATGTGATCAGCGATTCCGCTGCTAATTTGTTGCTCGATGGTGTTTTTTTTTTTTTTTGTTAGAAGTTAGTGGTAGACATGAAGCAAGAGCTAAATCCCACTGGCTCCACTATTGGCGCTTGCTCCATTTTTTTAAAGACCAATCTAATTAATATTTATTTGTCTAAGCGAGGAACTTATAGTCTTCCAGGTTTGATATTAATTTAGCTTGATATACATTTTACTCCTTTGCCATATTCTTATTTACGTGTTTGTACTTTTAGAGTATATTCTTAATGCATGTAGTATTGTAGGGGGTTAGATTGCACTTGGGGCGCAAGTTCTGTTTCTTTCCCCCGTCACACCCCGTTTTAGTTTGAGTCAATAGTTTTTTTTTTTTTGTATTGTAATGTATTTTTGGTGACGAATTCATTAAAAAAAAAATCTACTCAAATGGCATTCTGGGTAATGCAGGAAGCCAGTTAACCAAAGAGGAAATGGACCAGCATGTTACATTTTTACAAAAAGAATAGAAGACCGCATGTTAATTTTAAAGGTTAAGATTATGTTCCGGGTGGATTTTCTTGCTTTAACAGAGTGTTAGTGCAGATCCGGAGAAGTTCTGCGAGCTGTGCAGTATGGTGTTTAGTTCTCCTGTGGTGGCCAAGTCTCACTACGAGGGAAAGGTCCATGCCAAGAACACAAGGAAGTCCAGCACCACGGTCTCTGTAGGTAAGTGATGCCAAAGGGTGCCAATAATTCTGGAGGACAGTGTATATTTCACAGTTTAATAGGATTATAATTACCGTATTTTCCGGACTATACGTCGCTCCGGAGTTTAAGTCGCATCAGCCAAAAAATGCATTATGAAGATGAAAAAAAACATATATACGTCGCACCGGACTATAAGTCGCACTTTTTTGAAGGGTCTGATTATTTTAAATATCTGATTATTTTAAATATCTACTACCATCTTTAATATTATCACTATCGTTATTACCAATAGCCTATATTATTATTATAACTAATATTAGTAGCCTATTACTGATGCATTAATCAGTTTGCTTTAAGAATATTTTTACCGGTAGCGCTTATTATCGCCCCATGGCTCTTTCATCTGTGTTATTAAAGCGGTAGTCATCATCGAGGAGTGTCATTCTTCATTTTTGTCGAATTTTATTTAATCAAATCAGAGGCTATAGGTATATCATCTCCAAAGACAGGTACGGTAGTAAAAACAACCGTCTAGTGAAAAAAAAACAACAACCACCGCTCAGAGAAAAAAACAGGCAGAAAGTGCGCCTGCCAGTTAACGTCATATCAGATAAAAACATTAAACGTTATTCAGACCATTAACACCATAACATCAGAGACGAAGAATAAAGTTCATCTTGGAAGGAGAGTTATTTTTAAAAATGCAAAACAAAATCATTTATAATAGCCCAGAGAAAAACTGGCTGAATATGTACCGTAACATCAAGTTATTCAATAGCCTATAGGCCGAAAATCAGGGCTTAATTTGAGCCGGAACATGACGGAACAAGATCCGTAACCTCCGTTGTCGTATCCGGCAGCTATTTTCATTTCATTCGGTGTTCCGGCAGCTATTTAAATGGATCAGATCACCTCCGTGACCATCACAAAGGGAAAAAAAAAATCAAACAATAAATTAAATAAGTAGATAAAAATTTGTTTAGTGTTCGGTTTTGATTTTGATATCTGTTGTTGATTTCTCTCCTATGACATTCACAAAATCTATGCGGAAGGGGAAGGGGGGGGACATGGGGTGTATACTTCCGCTCAATAGAACACCGGGTTTTTTGTAGCCATTAGCTTGCGCTGTGGAAAAAATGGCAAAAAAACAAGAAAGCTTACTAAAATTTTTAAAATGAATTATCCAACTTGTTTTGTAAACCCTTTATTTCTTAACTATTACTTGAATTGATTGCACTTATGTTTGCTGGCACTGCTTTTAATGAGCAGGAGAAAAACAGGGAGGGCTCGGAAAATGACCGCAGGTCGGAATCGAACCCGGGTCCCCGGATTTATGGTATGGCGCCTTATCCACCTGAGCCACGAAGTCCTGCTGGCACTGCTTTTAAATACCTTACTTAAATCCTTAAAATGAGTCATTTAACTCATGTCTTGTGTGATCTGATCTCCAATGGTGAAATAAACCAGTTGTGATATGAGTACAGTCTGTTATTTTAGAAGATAAATTTAATATATAATTTAATATATAGCCTAATAAAAAAATATTTTATAACATATCACGACATATTAGGCTACGTTCACACTGCAGGCTGAAGTGACTCAAATCCGATCTTTTCGCCCATATGTGACCTGTATCCGATCTTTTATTGACAATATGAACGACACAGATCCGATTTTTTCAAATCCGACCCAGGCCGTTTGGATATGTGGTCCTAATTCCGATTCCTATCCGATCTTTTCATATGCGACTTCAGTCTGAACCGCCAGGTCGCATTCATCCGACTTACACGTCATCAACAAGCCACAAACATCACTATTCTGCGCTGAAGTAGGCGGCGGGTCTCTCAAAAAAGTTACAACAACATGGCGCATAATCACAGGTGCAGATAGAGGGGGGGACGAGTCATATTTAAATTCACCTTGTTCGGTCCCCCCCACTTATAGGGAGGAAAAACCGTCTATGCTGTCTTTCTTTGCATAAGGCAAACCTCACGGAAAAATCAAAAGACTAATTACCATTCGGTTTGTTGAGGTGCACGGCAGTGTATACATATAGTTGCAACAACTCACATAAAACAAAACAAAGACTGATATTCGGTTGGTTGAGCTGCGCAGACTGCACAGGTTGCGAGCTCGAGCTTGGTTGCTATGGTTACTAACAACAAGTTTGACAGGCATATCGGGGTTGGGGTTGGTTTGCTGGCAGCTTTGTCCCCCCCCAGTTTTTTGTCCCCCCCAGTTCAAAAAACGTATCTGCGCCCCTGCGCATGACATCAATGCGAGGGACGCTTCGGGCTGTGAAGGTTCTGAATCTTCTCAATGGAAGGACGCAGAGGTTAGGGAGCTGATTTCCATTTGGGGGGATACAGCTATTCAAGCTAGATTGGATGAGTCATACCGCAACCGGGCGGTTTTACTTCCGTAAACACTGGCCATGCTCACTGCGTGTGACGTCGTCGTATCCTGCAATGCGCATGCGGAACACTTTTAGGTCGCTTTTCGTTCATACTGAGGATCACATACAAGTCGCATATATTTGTTAATGTGAACGACCTCACAAAAAAATCGGAATTGAGCATTAAGCCTTGCAGTGTGAACGTAGCGTTACTGTCTGTAACTGTTCGTCACTAAAGCGTCTTCTAAGATCATAATGTCTGATATTATTATTATTATTTTTTACACACACAATAAGCGTGTGTGCGTAAAGTTGTAGTAAACCCCGCCCTTTTTTTTTTTTTGAGTCGCCGGACCCACCCACCTCCTGCGTTCCGGGACCTCCCACTTCACAAATTAAGCACTTCCTAAAATCATTACATAACTTATTTAAATAACTATAGGCCTATCATTAATAATAAAACACAGGTCAATCAAGTTTATCAAGCTGACGATTTCACTCCAAATCAGCAAATCCATTGAATTCCTCATCCTCGGTGTCGCTTCCGAACAACTCTGCCAACTCCAGTGGCAGACGAAGCGCCGTTTCCTCTTCTTCTGCGTGGCTGTCGTCAGACTCAGCATCAGCTCCAGTTATTCCGCGGTGAAAAAAACCCCATATATACGTCGCACCGGAGTATAAGTCGCATGGCCAGCCGAACCATGAAAAAAAGTGCGACTTATAGTCCGAAAAATACTGTCGTTCTTGTCATTGATAGATACCAAGACCAAGGTGAGTTCAGCGGATCCTCCTATAAGTGCCGTGGATGATACAGTGGAGGGACGTGAACACAGCGATGTGGTTCAGGAACAGAAGGAAGGCATGGATTCTGCTGCCCAGGGAGTTGACCTGAGTGACCCAGACAAGTACTGCAAATTGTGCACCGCTTCATTTAACAACCCAGTGATGGCTGCTGAACACTATAACGGTCGCAAGCACCAGCGCAACCTGTCCCGCCAGGAGCTGCACAGTAAGCTGGGAGAGCAGTCTGAGCACGGTACTCTATCAGTCTTTCAGTTACAGCTCATGGTTGAAGTGGATTTCAAAAAAAGTCGTCATCGTGTCAGCCTTAACGTACAGTTAGGTCCATATATATTTGGACACTGACACAAATTTTCTTTTTTTTTTTACCTGTTTACTGAAACATATTCAAGTTATAGTTATATAATGGACATGGACATAAAGTCCAGACTTTCAGCTTTCATTTGAGGGTATCCACATTAAAACTGGATGAAGGGTTTAGGAGTTTCAGCTCCTTAACATGCGCCACCCAGTTTTTAAAGGGACCAAAAGTAATTGGACAGTTGACTCAAAGGCTATTTCATGGGCAGGTGTGGGCAATTCCTTCATTATGTCATTCTCAATTAAGCAGATAAAAGGCCCGGAGTTGATTTGAGGTGTGGTGCTTGCATTTGGAAGATTTTGCTGTGAAGAAAACATGCGGTCAAAGGAGCTCTCCATGCAGGTGAAACAAGCCATCCTTAAGCTGCGAAAACAGAAAAAACCCATCCGAGAAATTGCTACAATATTAGGAGTGGCAAAATCTACAGTTTGGTACATCCTGAGAAAGAAAGAAAGCACTGGTGAACTCATCAATGCAAAAAGACCTGGACGCCCACAGACGACAACAGTGGTGGATGATCGCAGAATAATTTCCATGGTGAAGAGAAACCCCTTCACAACAGCCAACCAAGTGAACAACACTCTCCAGGAGGTAGGCGTATCAATATCCAAATCTACCATAAAGAGAAGACTGCATGAAAGTAAATACAGAGGGTTCACTGCACGGTGCAAGCCACTCATAAGCCTCAAGAATAAAAAGGCTAGATTGGACTTTGCTAAAAAAGCATCTAAAAAAGCCAGCACAGTTCTGGAAGAACATTCTTTGGACAGATGAAACCAAGATCAACCTCTACCAGAATGATGGCAAGAAAAAAGTATGGCGAAGGCGTGGTACAGCTCATGATCCAAAGCATACCACATCATCTGTAAAACACGGCGGAGGCAGTGTGATGGCTTGGGCATGCATGGCTGCCAGTGGCACTGGGTCACTAGTGTTTATTGATGATGTGACACAGGACAGAAGCAGCCGGATGAATTCTGAGGTATTCAGAGACATACTGTGTGCTCAAATCCAGCCAAACTGATTGGTCGGCGTTTCATAATACAGATGGACAATGACCCAAAACATAAAGCCAAAGCAACCCAGGAGTTTATTAAAGCAAAGAAGTAGAATATTCTTGAATGGCCAAGTCAGTCACCTGATCTCAACCCAATTGAGCATGCATTTCACTTGTTAAAGACTAAACTTCAGACAGAAAGGCCCACAAACAAACAGCAACTGAAAACTGCTGCAGTAAAGGCCTGGCAGAGCATTAAAAAGGAGGAAACACAGCGTCTGGTGATGTCCATGAGTTCAAGACTTCAGGCAGTCATTGCCAACAAAGGGTTTTCAACCAAGTATTAGAAATGAACATTTTATTCACAATTATTTAATTTGTCCAATTACTTTTGAGTCCCTGAAATGAAGGGATTGTGTTTAAAAAATGCTTTAGTTCCTCACATTTTTATGCAATCATTTTGTTCAACCCACTGAATTAAAGCTGAAAGTCTGAACTTCAACTGCATCTGAATTGTTTTGTTCAAAATTCATTGTGGTAATGTACAGAACCAAAATTAGAAAAATGTTGCCCCTGTCCAAATATTTATGGACCTAACTGTAGTTAAAACAAACGCTCACAGCTTTCGGATGTTTTATTATTGCTGATTAACAATCAAACACAGTGTAGAAATCATTTCCAGGTTCTATGATTTTTAGGTTAAAAGTGCATATCACGAGTAAATTCAGGAGCAAGATCAGTGTAATTCTCCTATTTTATATTTAACTTTGATCAAATATCTGTCACATTCTGCATTTTGTGCAAATTTTTTTTTACCTTTCGCAATACCAGAAAAATTCAGTTGAAATCAAGCCGTTTGAGGCAAATTGGTCCGCCTCTGAAAAAACTTGGCATTTGGATTTCCCGGGAAATATTGATTTTCGTGACGTCGCGTGCGGGACGCCTCCTTCTGAATCCTACGTCAGCGCTGGTTTGTTTGAGAAAACGACCTGGTGGTTTTCTGCAAATTTCTTCAACGTTATCGCGTAATTATTAAAATGGTTAACAGATGTATCGTAGGAGGGTGTAGCAACACCAATCTTGATGGGATTAGTACTCATCGTTTCCCAAAAGACCGGACAATGAGAGAGAAACGGGAGCGCTTGGTCTACACAGGCTGTGCACTGAAACCGTGCAAAGCTCGCGCAGCCTGCTGGCGCTTCCGCAGGTGACGTCACGAATCTGGCTCCAGACTCCCTTGGGATTTTTCCAGACGCGTTTTGTTATTTTATTTTTTTCTGCTGTAGACAGATGGCCTTGTGCAAAATTACCCTTCTGGATGAGTGTGTAAAGCGACATACTTTCATATAAAAAAACACAAACTTGGTCCAGGATATGCACTTTAAGGGTGTAACTATTCTTAGCTCATCTGACCGTAAGGCTGATGATCTGTTGCCATGGCGTGGCGTCCATCCATCATCCACAGTTCAGTTAAATCACATCTCCTCCGTCAGTTCTTCATGGATTTCCATTCTGATTGTTTGGTTTGAAAGAACTCATCACGGCGCACAAAACGTGGTCGTGTAATTGTTTGCTAACGAGTTACTAATTAGGCCAAATTAACGAATTTTACTCATTCTATCTTCTCTCTCATTTCTCATCCGATTCCAGTTTTGGGTCGATCTTTACTCTAGGAACAGAACTTGGTCGTTTGTTTGTTGAATTTCCTGTTAACTTTGTTTATCTTCCATTAAATCATCTGTCAGTTCTCAGTGGATTTTTGTTCTGATTGTTTGGTTTGAAAGAACTCGACCTTCTGTACAAAACTTGGTCGCCGTATTGTCAGTTTTTTTGCTAACGAACTGCTAATTAGGTCAACTTAACGAGTTTTCAGACTTCTGATTAGAATCGTATCTTCTCTCGCAGTTCTCATCCGATTTCAGTTCTGACCGATGTTTTGGGTCGATCTTCACTTGAGGAACAGAACTTGCTCATTTGTTTGTTGATTTTCTTGTAAACAATTTATTGACAGCTTTGTTTATTTTCCGTTAAATCATACCTCCTCCGTCAGTTCTGAACGGGTTTGCGTTCTGATTGTTTTATTTGAAAGAGCTAGGCCTTCTGTACAAAACTTGGTCATTGTATTGTCAATTTTTGCTGATAAATTAGTAATTAGGTCAATTTAACACATTTTCTTCTGACTGGAATTGTATCACCTCTCTCATTTATCATGCGAATTCAGTTCTGATCGATGTTTTGGGTCGATCTTCCGTCGGGGAACAAAATTTAGTCCTCTGTTGATCTTCCTGTTGTAAATAGTTCATCGTGGAGGTTGGTCCGGTCTCACAGCGTCACATTTCAGTTCCGTTGGTTGTTTTGACGCCAGGCCAGATGACCTCCTACGTCCTTGACGTTCTGGTTTTTAGGTTGCAGTTTAAACTAATTATTTAAGGCTGTAACAATTTTTAAAAATTCCGCTCAGCTGGAACTGAATGCGGGCAGCATGGACGTTTATGTCCATCAGCAGAGCTCTTAAAGGAACAGTCCACCGTACTTCCATAATGAAATATGCTCTTATCTGAATTGAGACGAGCTGCTCCGTACCTCTCCGAGCTTTGCGCGACCTCCCAGTCAGTCAGACGCAGTCAGACGCGCTGTCACTCCTGTTAGCAATGTAGCTAGGCTCAGTATGGCCAATGGTATTTTTGGGGGCTGTAGTTAGATGCGACCAAACTCTTCCGCGTTTTTCCTGTTTACATAGGTTTATATGACCAGTGATATGAAACAAGTTCAGTTACACAAATTGAAACGTAGCGATTTTCTATGCTATGGAAAGTCCGCACTATAATGACAGGCGTACTAACACCTTCTGCGCGCTTCGACAGCGCATTGATATCTGAGCTAGGGCTGGGCGATAAAATGATAACGATACGTATCGCGATAGACACATACTTGATATCAATAGAAAATACATTCGATAGAATGTTTTTTTTTTTCAAGAAACAAGCGTTAGCCAGAGCTCTCTCTGGTTTAGGTCCGCTTTCAATCAACTGTTGTTGCGAAGCAAGCTTGGTTGCATGAGCAAAGGCACTCGTCCTCTGGTGCCTAGCAACGCATAGGGAGTGACACGCTGATAGCCAATCATGTAACAGTATCGCGTTTGGTTGCGCCATCTCGTTGTCTTGTGGTCGTGTTTATTTTTTTTCCAGAAACAGCGTGGCCAAGAAAAGAAAGATGAGTGCCGGAACGAGCGAGGAAATTGTGGATAAAGTCAGTAAGGCCAGATGTTACAGATGTGAAGTCTTAAGTCTACCTCAGTTTTACTTTAATTTCTTCTATGTTTACAAAACATTATTTTTATTTTATTAAACCTTCAATGAAAATATACTTGAATAGTTTAAGAATAGTCTAAGTCTACCGCAGTTTCACTCAATTTCTTTTATGTTTATAAAGCACTGCATATTTTTATTTATGTTTTTAAATGTTATTCAGCAGAGGGTGAACTTTTTTTGCACTAAACTTGCAGTAAAAAATTAAAAATATGACAGTCCTTCTCACATAGCAGGCTTTGCTATGTTTACATTTAACACTTTGCTCATGTTTTTATAACACTTGAGTTTTTTAAGCACTTTATTATTGATAACTGCTCAGTTTTCGTTGTGATCGTAACATTGAACATACGTGTTGACATTCCTTGCTTATTGGCTGTCAGAGGAAGTTTAAGTTTAAAATAAATGTTTGAATTTAGTATTGTTCCCTCCTGGTCCTTATTTTAAATAGGTCATAAAATGTTTCAATAATTATCGATATCGACCAATATGAAACACTTATATCGTGATACAGGTTTCAGCCATATCGCCCAGCCCTAATCTGAGCTCCGTATCAATGCGCTGTCGAAGCGCGCAGAAGGTGTTGGTACCCAAAAAATACCATTGGCCATACTGAGCCTAGCTACATTGCTAACAGGAGTGACAGCGCGTCTGACTGCGTCTGACTGACTGGGAGGTCGCGCAAAGCTCGGAGAGGTACGGAGCAGCTCGTCTCAATTCAGATAAGAGCATATTTCATTATGGAAATACGGTGGACTGTTCCTTTAAAGAACAGCCTTCCTTATATGATGGATGCGACATCTACAGGAACGTCTGGGTTGAAAATGATCCAGGAGTTGAACCTGAGTGCTGTATTCATCTCCGGCCTCAGTAGCATCCGGGAATCAGTCTGGATCTTTCTGTGGGATTGGATAATGACGTTCATGTATTATTTGAGTACTCCAAAGTTGAAGTATTCGAACTTGCCTTGTAGTTTCACAGATATTTCTTTACTTAGTGATAAAATTACTGTTTAGTTGTACAAATTAGCAGCACTAAAAATAGTTTTGACCAAAAAAAAAAAAAAGGTAGCATTTGATGGTAAAAGAAATGTTTGACTGTGATTAATAGGCAACTTGGGAACATGTGACCACAACTCGTCTTTCTTTATATTTTATCTCTCTAGCAAGCTCCCTTACATGTCCAGTCTGCCATGTGACTCTCCACTCCATAGACACATACCAGGCTCACATGAAAGGCAATAAGCACTACATAAAGTAAGCAGGTTTTTTATTTTATTTTTTTTAAAGTGCTGATGACACGAACACGACTCTATGCAATTTCTTAAATGAACTATACAACATGGCGAACATGTTAGATTTCTGTTATAATTACGTGAAAAGAAGCTGTTGTTACGCAAATATCCAACTTTTAATTGCACAGCGCAAGAAAACTGGGTCCGTGGCTCGCGGCCATGCTGTGACGTCAGCGGGAGAACACGCTGCAGTTCGCTGGCTGTTCTACTCTGGTTCTACTCAATGGAAATGGCGCATGAAAACGCCGGTGAACTCTCTAGTGCTAGCTCTTCCTCTTCTGGGAGTCTAGAATTGTGTTGATCTCTTCCGAATAGAATCTATGATAGCCTACCCTCTTTACCCTTTGCCTCTCGTTGCTAGGCGGCAGTTACATGAAAGCCGCAAGCTTTCACAAACAAATACATGACTGATATCACGCCGACTTTATGATTACATTTATGATTATCATGTAGAATCTATAGCTCTACGTACCTTTATCTTATGTCGTTTCACAACACATGTTCTGACAGGAGGACTGTCTTTGGATCCGGCATAGCTACTAGTAGACCCCTTCTGGAATACTGGCAGTGTTGCCAGATTGGGAGGTTTCCCGCCCAGTTGGGCGGTTTCAAGTGCGTTTTGGTGGGTTTTGAACATATTTTAGGCTGGAAAACGTTTTCCACCCCAAAATATGTTCAAAACCCACCAAAATGCACTTCAAACCGCTCAACTGGGTGGGTAAAATCCCAATCTGGCAACACTGTGTAGGCACTGCTGATGGGAGTAACACACGTTTGTGCTGAACTGAACACCCAAGAGATTCTTTTAAGCTGGGAAGGGTGTCAAAACAATCCAAATCGAAGTGTTCAGAGCACAGGACGGATGTTGGTGAGGGCTCCCACTTGTCACGAGTGCGCCTGACTTGCTTCACCCACTTCGCATGCAGCTCGGGATCTCTGGGAAACTTGAATAAACTTACCCCATCCTTGTGGGTTTTGGAGCAAAAGCCGGCAACACAACGCGAAGGCATAATAACTATATATATAATAATGTCTAATAAAAATACTAATAATGATAAACTGAACACCTGTCGCATCAACAACAAACTGGTAAGTTAGGAGGAAGGTTCTTTCGCTGACGTCATATAGCTCCTCCTCCTCCTTCGTCTCCTGGGTGCTGCAGCCCCGTCAAATTTGCCCAAATAGCCGCGTTTATCATCATAACTGGTAAAATAGGCGCCTTCGTGAATTAATATATGGATCATCGGGAATTACTTTTTATGTTATAAAACATCGCCAAAGATGTCAAAAACGTGTCATCAGCACTTTAAATTCCCACCCATAGTGTGTATCTGATATTTTAGCGCAATTTTATGTTCAGCGAGGTTTACGCTTCACTTCCTCTTCCATCTCAGAGAAAAGAAGATGCAAGAAGATTTATGCAAAAAGAAAGTGTACGACTCGTTCCAGGACGAGCTGGCCGACTACATCCAGGTGCAGAGGTCTCGGGGACTGGAGCCCAAAACGGGGCAGGGATCTGAAACTCAGGGCCAGAGGAAAACAGAGAGCGAAGTAGAAAAAAGCGGAGAGGGTTGTGACCAGCCTCAGACTCTCGCTCTCCAATCCTGTGTTCGTGCTCCTGCGTTCCGAACGCAGCCCTGGCACCTGCCGTTTCATCCTCACCCCAATCCTCCCGCTTTCAGAGGAAGAGTCCCAGTGCCGAACAAATGGGATCAGGGTTACTCGTCCTACCCTCCTCCACTCATCCCTGGGCTCACAGGAAGAGCACTGCGTCGAAGGAGGAGCCCAGAATCACTAGACTCCTCATCATCTTCTTTCTCAGACTCCTCGTCTTCGTATAGCAGCACCACCACGACCAGCAGCAGCAGCAGCGAGGACAGGAGGAGGCGGAGAAAAAAGAGACGAGAAGGAACGAAGAGAAGAAGAGATGATGACGATGATGATTCGGAAGAGGATGTGCAGAGAAGGAAAAGGGAAAGGAGGAGGAGGGAAGGTGGCAGCGCGAAGAAACCAAAAAGACAAAGAGGAAGCTCTGATGAAGATCATGCAAAGAGGTGGAAGGAGAAAAAGCACAGAGACAGAGTTGCGAAGAAGAGACGGAGAGAAGAGGACGAAGGAGACTGGAACACGGCGTCTCACGTCGCGATGGCGAAAGGAGAGGGAGAAGGAGGAGGAGAAGCACAGAGCGAAGGACTTAAAGAGGAGAAAGCAAAGCACAAAAAAGAGAAGAAGAAACCGAAGGACAGAGAGGACAACAGGACAGAAGAGGAAAAGCTCTGGGATGAAACCATTTTGGGGATATTCTGATCGACGAAGGTCGTGAGCTCTCGTTCAGCCGACGTAAGCAGAGTCAAAATGGTCTGAAGGCAAAACGACGGATTTACCTACATTTGTTTTTTCTACACCACAAACTTCTGCCTAACGCATACGACCAGCACACTCACTCTCTCTTTTTCTTTTCCCCATATGTGCTTTATTACTGCACTTTTTCTCCTGATCCAGATGGATCATGGTTACATGTGGTGTAGCTACAGTACATCAGTCTGCTGCTATTCTATTTTTGCACAACAGGGTTAATTCAGGCATGTTGGGATTTTAGATCAAGCAATGTGTCTTCTCAAAACACTACAATGAAATAAACGCCATGTACGCTTGATTATAGGTTTTTTTTTTTTTTTTAAGTCACTGTTCTAATTTAAGGTCGTGCCTGGGTAAAGGCCTGTATACAATAAGGAGTAATAAATATTGAGATGTTTTTGTTATTTCATATTAACCTACGGCTCGGTCTGTACAAAGAGACCTCGGTCTGATATTTTCCCGTAAAGACCGAGTAAGCCAGGTTAATAAGGAGTTTATTATATGACTTTTTTATTTCTAAGATTAAAATCGACGGTCATTATAATGAGGCGTGACGCTGCTTTTGTAACGTAGTTGAGTCACGCGTGCAGAATAAACAGCTAGCGGTTTCAAAGCTGAATTTTTGTTAGCGGTGTCTGAATGCTCTTCATTGCTCGTTTCTTGAATAACTCTGTGACTCGTTTGTCGTTTGTGTTTCGGCCATTTTTGATTTCCAGTTAATTTTTTTTTTTTTTTTGTAGTTTTTGTTTTTCACAACATCGAAAGCCAGCGCCTTGGAACGAAGGTGCGTAATCACCCACAGGTATTACGGGAAAATACTGCCTGCCCAGGAACCAATCAGAGCGCACGAGTTTACTAGAAGTAGCTCATGCCGTATAATAAACTTCCATCTTAAAAAATTCCTGTCATTACACTGGATTTGATGTACAGGTGGAAAACTCACAGAGCCGCAGCTAGTCATCCCTGGACAGAAGGAAGGTAAGAGAGAAGTCAGCACTCACTCAGTCTCTCACTCACAATCACTCATTCACTCACACTCGTTCACTCACTCACACACTCTCACTCATTCACTCACACACACTCAGTGCGTTTACATGCACATAGAGAAAATCGAATTTCGACTGAAATCGAAGTTCTAAATGCCATGGAAACACCTTAGCTCGGCTGAAATCGAACCGAACTGGATTTCTCGTAATCGAGCTACGCGACCTAGATTATGCGATTGTAGCCGAGCTACTTAGTGCATGTAAACCCTGTCGAGCTACGTAGTCGAGCTACTTACTTCAGCACTGCCCCTTCCGGAAGTGACGAGACCACAAGCGGGAAACACAACAGCCTCGGTCAGCATGACAACAGTAGTAGTAGCGAGCAGCAGAAGAGGTCAGGAGGAACAAGGAGACAAAAACAATTGACCTTTTTGTGTGTTTATTAAGACATAAGTTAAATTGTAAGCAAAAAATGGACTTTAGAAAAATATACAATTGTGCAAAATAAGTCGTTTTACAAAACAGTGGTCTGCGCAGGACAGTTTGTAGCCAACAGGTGGCAATGACATGTGGTGTGAATGTAAAGTGGAAATCACTCCTCTTCTTCATGACGACAACCGGAAGTGTACCGACACGATGGGGCGTGTAGCGCCACCTGTGGCTCGGGTGCACAATGCACCTCACACAATAGCTTGATTTCCTTGTGTGCATGTAGGATTGGATTTCTCTGGCACCCCTGCTGGGACCCTTAGCTCGATTACCGACAGTAGCTCGATTTGGATGTGCATGTAAACGTACTGACTGACTCACACATTCACAATCACTCATTCACTCGCTCACTCTCTCACACTCGTTCACTCACTCTCACACACTCACTCTCACTCATTCACTCACACTCGTTCACTCACTCTCACACACTCTCACTCATTCACTGACACACACTGACTCGCACTCAGTCACTCACTCACTCGTTCACTCTCACACACACTCTCTCACACTCACTCTCACTCATTCACACACACTGACACACACTCACAATCACTCATTCACTCACACTCACACACTCATTCACTCACACTCATTCACTCACTCTCACACACTCCCTCTCACTCATTCACTCACACACACTGACTCGCACTCACTCACTCACTCACTCACTCACTCACTCACTCACTCACTCGTTCACACTCTCACTCTCACTCATTCACACACACTGACTCACACACTCACAATCACTCGTTCACTCACACTCACTCACTCACTCACTCACTCACTCACTCACTCACTCACTCACACACACTGACTCACGCACTCACAATCACTCATTCACTCACTCACACTCGTTCACTCACTCTCACACTCTCTCACTTACACACTCTCACACACTCACACTCATTCACTCACACTCGTTCACTCACTCTCACACACTCACTCACTCTCACTCATTCACTGACACACACTGACTCACGCACTCAGTCACTCACTCACTCGTTCACTCTCACACACTCTCACACACTCACTCTCACTCATTCACACACACTGACACACAATCACTCATTCACTCACTCTCACACACTCACTCATTCACTCACACTCATTCACTCACTCTCACACACTCCCTCTCACTCATTCACTCACACACACTGACTCACGCACTCACTCACTCACTCTCACTCACTCGTTCACACTCTCACACACTCACTCTCACTCATTCACACACACTGACTCACACACTCACAATCACTCGTTCACTCACACTCGTTCACTCACTCTCTCACACTCACTCATTCACTCACACACACACTGACTCACACTCACAATCACTCATTCACTCACTCACACTCATTCACTCACTCTCACACTCTCACTTACACACTCTCACACACTCACTCTCACTCATTCACTGACACACACACTGACTCACGCACTCAGTCACTCACACTCGTTCACTCTCTCACACACACTCTCACTCACACACACACTCACTCTCACTCATTCACACACTGACTCACAATCACTCATTCACTCACACTCGTTCACTCACTCTCACACTCTCTCACACACACTCTCACACTCACTCTCACTCATTCACTCACACACACTGACTCACGCACTGTCACTCACTCACACTCGTTCACTCTCTCTCTCACACACACACACACACACACTCACTCATTCACTCACACACACTGACTCGCACTCACAATCACTCATTCACTCACACTGGTTCACACACTCACTCTCTCTCACTCACACACTCACCTCACTCTCATTCACTCACAATCACTCATTCACTCACACTCGTTCACAAACTCTCTCTCTCACTCACTCACCTCACTCATTCACTCACAATCACTCATTCACTCACACTCTCTCTCACTCACACTCATTCACTCACAATCACTCATTCACTCACTCACACTCGTTCATACACTCACTCACACTCACTCACCTCACACTCACTCACATTCACTCATTCACTCACTCACTCACTCACTCACTCACTCAAACTCACTCACCTCACTCTCATTCACTCACAATCACTCATTCACTCACTCACACTCGTTCATACACACACTCACCTCACTCATCTCACTCTCACTCACCTCACTCTCACTCACTCACAATCACTCATTCACTCACTCACTCACTTACAAACTCACTCGCCTCATTCTCATTCACTCACTCCTTCACTCACTGTCACTCACAAACTCACTCACTCACTCACTCACTTACAAACTCACTCACCTCACTCTCATTCACTCACTCCTTCACTCACTCTCTCACTCACAAACTCACTCACCTCACTCTCACTCACTCACAAACTCACTCACTCACTCACTCACTCACTCACCTCACTCACCTCACTCTCATTCACTCACTCCTTCACTCACTCACCTCACTCTCACTCACTCACTCACTCACTCACTCACAAACTCACTCACTCACTCACTCCTTCACTCACACACTCTCTCACTCACAAACTCATTCACCTCACTCACTCACTCACTCACTCACTCACTCACTCACCTCACACTCACTCACAATCACTCACACTCATTCACTTACTCGTTCACTCACTCACTCACTCACTCACTCACTCACTCACTCATTCTCACACTTGCTCACTCTCTCTCACTCACTGTCTCACTCACTCACAAAGAGTTGCAGGACGACCTGAAATCAGCAGGAACAGCAGTTACCCAGAAGTAATGAAGTGCATTGCAAACATCACTGTTCTTCAACCTCATGCAAAACCCCTCTCTTACGGAAAACCAGAAACACAGATGTACATTTTAAAGCATTTGGACAAATCAGAGTTCTCGGAGCAGGATACGCTGGTCAGATGAAACAAAAACACCTCTTTGGTAATAACTGAAGAGGAGTAATGAGCCAAAATTGATCCACAATGCTGTGTGTGAATTAATACTTACTGTCGACGTCTCAAAGCTGTAATCTGCAACAAAGTACTAATGCTGGTAATTTTTGCTGTCCGAATACTTTTTATCCCCCACTAGCCGAAAGGCTCGAAGGGGGATTATGTCGTGGCGATGTCCGTCCATCTGTCCATCCATCCTGGGAAGGGTACTCAGCTTCTGAAATAATCTCCTCACGGTTTTTGGAGGAATTTTACAAAACTTGTCAGGATTCTGTGTTATATGTTGGTAATAAGCATATTGTAATTTTGTTAAATTTGGTCACATTTTACCAGAGTTACAGCCCTTGATTAGCAAAATTATACTTTGACAATTTCATGAGAGCATGTTTTCCTTCTGAAATCAACTCCTCTCACTATTTTTGGAGGAATTTCACCAAACCTGGTAAAAGGCATTATGTGTCGGTAGTACGCAAATTGTTATTTTGTTCAATTCGGTCGCATTTTACCAGAGTTCTGGCCCTTGATTAACAACCTTGTACTTTCACAATTTCATGAAGATGTGCTCGCCTTCTGACATCAAGTCCTCTCACAATTTTTGGACGAATTTCTCAAAGCTTGGCAAAAGGCCTTGTTATATGACGGTAATACACATGTTGTGATTTGATTTTAGTTTGTGAAATTTTTACCAGTTTTAAACCTTGATTAAGTAACTTGTACTTTGACAATTTCATGAGGATGTAGGTTCTTCTGAAATCAGCTCCTCTCACAATTTGTGGAGGAATTTCACCAAACTTGGCAAAAGGCTTTGTTATATGACTGTTATACGCATATTGAAATTTCGTTTAATTTGGGTAAGTTTTACCAGAGTTACGCCCTTGATTATTAACAAACTTGTACTTTGGCAGTTTCATCAAGGTGTGCTTGCTTTCTGAAATCAACTTTCCTCACAATGTTTGTTATCCCCCGCTGGCCGAAAGGCCTGAAGGGGGATTATGTAATGGCGACATCTGTCCGTCCGTCCATCCATCCATCCATCCATCCATCCATCCATCCATCCATCCATCCGTCCATCCCAGGAAGGGTACTCACCTTCTGAAATCAACTCCTCTCACAATTTTTGGAGGAATTTCAAGAAATTTGACAAGATTCTTTGTTATATGTCGGTAATACGCATAATTGCAATTTCGTTCAATTCAGTCACATTTGACCAGAGTTATGACCGAGTTGCCAGCGGGGGATATTGTGCTCTCAGAGCTGTCTTGTTTCCCGATCAGGTTGTTTATGCTTATGAACGAATACTTTTTTGTTCATAATTATAAGTATAAATTCAAAAGATATCACTTGTGTAAAATATGCAACAGAAGTATATGAAATAATAAACACACACACGCACAAAATGACCCAATACTTTCCCCCTGCTGTAGATTTTGGAAAAGGTTCAGAAGTGGACGAATCTCACGAATCTCAGACTTCCTGCTCTTTTTATTCCTGTAGTATGTAAGTATGCTCAGCAGGTTTACACTCACCAGCACTTCTCTTCTTTCATTCAGTAATTAGAGAAGGCGGCATCTCTGCTTGTTATTGACACGCAAAGCTTTTTATTTATATTTAAACACACTGCTTGATGTGACGCACCTCTAATGCTCTTTTTTGCAGCCAGGAGCTCCTTCGATTAATATTAAGCACAGTTTTGGGTAAATTCATGGCTTATTTAAGTCCATTTCAGTTACAGGTAACTGTCACATGCCAAAATGTGGAAAACTTCATGGGGCGAATACTTACGCACAGCAGTGTAGAACTTTCAAGGCAGGTGCAGTGAGACAAACCGGCTCAAGGAGGCGCTGTTTGACTGCAAGAGTGTGTCCTGTTCGTGTCGGTGAGGAAAAGCTACTTGTATTTGCGACAGCACAAGTATTTGTATGATTTTATATCGACAAGGTGTTTTAGGAATAATTCCTGGTCGGAAAAGTCGGAAAAGATCTTGATTAGTGTCTGTAGCTGAGCATTTATGATGGTGTGTGAGCTTGAATATGTTTTTGTCTTGTATGACAGGTGCATTTGGTGCAAATGAGGACACTTGGTTTTCACAGCTCACACCTGGCTCTCAGGTTAGACCTCATTTGCCCCGAATGAAAAGATGAAGTATTGAAATGTAAATATAGCACGCTGACAAAATATATTCTATAAACACTGGATGTTTTAAAAAAAAAAAAAAAAGCACCATTGGCATTGCAGGCTTTTACGATATCAAAAATCAAGACACGTTCCAGACAGGGGCGCAGATAGGATTTTTGAACTGGGGGGGACTGAGCTGTCAGCAAATGATTCCATTTTGTGTGTGTGTATATATATATGTATATATATATACACACACTACCGTTCAAAAGTTTGGGGTCACTTTGAAATGTCCTTATTTTTGAAAGAAAAGCACTGTTCTTTTCAATGAAGATCACTTTAAACTAATCAGAAATCCACTCTATACATTGCTAATGTGCTAAATGACTATTCTAGCTGCAAATGCCTGGTTTTTGGTGCAATATCTCCATAGGTGTATAGAGGCCCATTTCCAGCAACTCTCACTCCAGTGTTCTAATGGTACAATGTGTTTGCTCATTGCCTCAGAAGGCTAATGGATGATTAGAAAACCCTTGTACAATCATGTTAGCACAGCTGAAAACAGTTTAGCTCTTTAGAGAAGCTATAAAACTGACCTTCCTTTGAGCAGATTGAGTTTCTGGAGCATCACATTTGTGGGGTCGATTAAATGTTCAAAATGGCCAGAAAAATGTCTTGACTATATTTTCTATTCATTTTACAACTTATGAAAGTGTGACTTTTCATGGAAAACACAAAATTGTCTGGGTGACCCCAAACTTTTGAATGGTAGTGTGTATACATGTTATTTCACCTCCCTCACTGCCATCACCAGGAACTACCTGCAGGCCAGGACAATGATAACATTTTAACATAGCCTATGGAAATCCAAAGTTTACACATTATCATCACGCACAGAAATTGCAAAACTAGTTTTAAAACCGCTAAGTTCCAACTGTTAAACATAGCGAGAGGCTGGGCTACGTGTGTGTGTGTAAAGTGTAAACCAGTGCATCCTGACTTTCTAACTATGCCTGTGTGTTGCGTGAGCAGCAGTCAGTCAACAACTCTTCGCAAAGTTTCCTTATGAAACAATATGCTCGCTGAAATGATGGCAGGGAACGCCAGATTAAACATTAAAACTGCCTTCTGAGCACTGTATCTACAGGATACCACCGAAAGAAGGAGGCTACCAGAAAGGCATCTCTACTCCGTACGATTTTACTTTCACTACGACATTACTTTGAACAGGGTATCAAAAAATTGCAAGGTGATATGATAAAGTAAGGCACAGTTTACTTACAGTCTTTTTTTTTTTTTTTTGAAAAAACGATGCAATCGTTTTCTGCCTTTTGGCACCCTTCATCATGCCGTGTTGGGGTCCTGAACTAGCAGGCGCTGTCCCCGATATGCCTGTCAAACTTGTGGGTAACCATAGCAACCAAGCTCGAGCTCGCAACCTGTGCAGTCTGCGCAGTTGCAACTATATATACTGCTGTGCACCTCAATAAACCGAATGGTAATTAGTCTTTTGAGTTTTCCGTGAGGTTTGCCTTATGCAAAGAAAGACAGCATAGACGTTTTTTCCTCCGTATAAGTGGGGGGGACCGAACGAGGTGAATTTAAATCTGGGTGGGACGAATCCCACCCGTCCCCCCCTCTATCTGCGCCCGTGGTTCCAGACATATTCCTTTGAGATTCTGGTCCATATTAGGGGTGTTCACACGGCACATACCGGTATTTGCATCGATGCTGCACCGATGTATTTTGTTGCGATATATCTTACACCGGTGTAAATTTTGTGGAGCGTTCACACGTCACAAACCTGCTTACTAGAGAGAAGCGTGTTAGCACCGGTGCAGCCCCACTTGCGTTAACACGGCAGTTTTTGCGACTGTGCTATACGATAGTAATAATGCGGAAATGAAATGTACTTCCTTTTCCCGGTTGTCATGGCATCACCAAGCGCCGGGAAAACAACGTGGATGAAGACACCAGTGTTGCCAGATACTGCTGACGTTTTCCAGCCCAAAATATGTTCAAGTCCGCCAAAATGCACTTAAAGGACCCATGGCATGGTGGTTTGTTGATGCTTTAACCGGGCTCGTGGAGGTTTCCGGATGTTATATCCACAGCCTTTCTCGAAATGAACCCTCGGCACGTAGATATAGCCTCCTGGGAGAAAGCCCCATTTCAGCGCTTTTCCCAGTGCGTCGTTTTGCTAATGAGAAGCAGGAGGCGGGGAAGGGTAGAGGGTGGGGGCGGGTCTTATCATTAATATTCATGACATGTAAACGTGTTACCTCTGATTGGCTAACAGCACTGTGACGCTACCTCCAGTGGGTCAGAACAAGCGGATGTGGGTGTCTTACTATGGCGAGAGAGAAGGAACAAACCGCGAAGGGAAAAATACCGCGCGCTGACGTCATTAAGGTGCGACGCGAGGAAATAAAATAAATTCAACAAATGTTTGGGTTTTTACTGAACAAACAAACAAATAAAATGAACGAGTGAGTTTAAAAAAAGAATGTGGGTGTCTTTGTAAAAACTGTTTTGATTGGCTATTATAACAGAGCATGCTGCATGCTTTTTGGTTTTGTAGCGCAGAGTACCTGGCTAACTGCAGGAAGCGGTTAGCTGCACAGCTAATGTAGCCATTGCAAGGCTAACGTGGCACCGATTTTAAAACACGGCAAAACGACTTAACAGTTATACACTTACTTGTTCGGTGTTTGTGGCTGATGCGGCAGGGATGCTTGGTACGGACCCAGGCTTCAGTGACAGTTGATGTGCAAAACCTGCCCTGTACTGTCCCAAGTTGTGGAAACATTCCTCAGGAAAATGCTTCCGACAAACATACACCGTCTTAGGTAGACTCGATGGCGTATTATTTGAAATAAATAAAATTAAGCCACTGCGTCTTCAGGGGCTCTCCCGTCGGCAGTAAAAACAGACTCCTTTCTGTGTTGTCACATCCATGTACAGCGCAACTTCCATGTTTGGTGGCAACTTTTGAGCTGGGCGGGCAATCCATACAGTGGGTGGGAATCCAGAGGGGGGGCGTGGGGATCATCTCCCTTGCTGATGTAGGCAAGGGAAGAGTTTATCAACGCGCCGTTTTGACGCGCCATTCTCAAATGTTGGGCATAGTTTGGTTTACACATTATGAAATTTCTAGCCACTGGGGTGACTTAAGAAGGTCAGAGGAACTCATTTTAACGTTAAAAAACCTCAGAAAGTGAAAATTTCATGCCATGGGACCTTTAAAACCGCCCAATCTGGCAACACTGGAAGACACGCAGTCCTGTTGTTGTTGACATTCGCCATTTTGGAAGCACAAAATACCAGGATGCAAGTTATGCAATGCCCGTATGTAATCAACTCTCGTCACGCGTAGCGAGTCTACCCCTGTAGCGTTCAGATGTCCCATTTTATATCGGTGCTGCCCCGCAAACTAGCATTTACTCCGGAGTAAATTTCTTAAACCACCTCCCGAGCAGGGTTAGATTTGCACCGGTTTAAGCAGCTTTCAGGGGCGACACCGGTATAACTTTGTACCGTGTGAACGCTCTACCGGGGCAGCCCCGGCGCTACACCGGAGTAAAAGTTGCCGTGTGAACACCCCAATTGATGGGATTGCATCACGTAATTGGTGCAATTGATTTGTCAGCTGCACCTCCATCTCTCGTTCTACAGCGTCCCAAAACATTCAGATCTGAGGCTGCTGAACTCATCGTCATGTTCATGGAGCCACTTCTGCATTCTGAGATGCTTTTCTGCTCACCACGGTTGGAAAAAGTTTCTGGTTGAGTTACCATAGCCTTCCTGTCGGGTCAAACCAGTCTGGTCATTCTTTCTATCATGACCTGTCTTATCAGCAAGGCTTTTCTACCTGCAGAGCTGCCGTCGCTCGCTGGATTCTTTTTTCTTGCACCATTCTGTCAACTCGAGAGACTGTTTAGTGTGAGATCACGTTTTTTTTTCCCTGTTCTGATGTTTGCTGTATTTAACATGAACTGAAGCCTTTGGTTTGTAGCTGCTGTAAAGTGTGTGATAGATCGTGTTTTCGTATTTGAGACCAGTCTTCGTCTCAAGACCACAACTGTAAGGATTGTCTGATTTATTTGTTAACATCATTCCTGTGATTAGATGTCAAACTTCCTGCTTCAAAGCAGATGCTTTCTGCTAACTGATAAATATCATCATCTTTACATGTTTTAAACTTTACTTAACTTTTACAGTCTCTGCATGTTTTAAACTTTACTTAACTTTTATTCTATTTTATTCTGCTTTTTTTTTTACTGAACTTTTACTTCATTTTATTATTTTATTTCTACTATTGTTTAATTCTTATTATTTTTTTCTCTCTTCTTCCCCCTTTATTTTATGTAATTTTATTTTCTATTGTTTACTGTTTTGCTTTTACCTCTGTAAAGCACACTGAACTGCCACTGTGTATGAAATGCGCTATATAAATAAACTTGCCTTGCCTTGCCTTCAAATGCAACCAATAACGTGACTCATTTGAAATGTGTCTTCCTGTTAACGGATGTCACCCCTCCCCCACCCTGTCACACCCATTGGTCTGATTCTGGTCTTGACTCAGTCTCACCCTGCCTTGATCTGATCTCAACCCCTCAAAGTCTTGCCCTGTGTCCGAAATCATTCCCTATTCACTATATAGTGCACTATATGGTGAGGTCGCCATTTTGTAGTGCTGTCCGAATGTACAGTGAGAATGATTACACCCTATATAGTGCACTTGGAGTATCCCACAATGCATCATGAAAGGTAGTGTACAACCGATGGTCAGCGCCATCATGCATTGCAGTCGCGCTGAAAGAAATCAAATCAAAAGCCTCAAATTGGATTTAATAAAAGGCAGCGGCAAAGAAAGTCAAGTCAAGTTTATTTGTATAGCGCTTTTAACAATAAACATTGTCGCAAAGAAGCTTTACAGAATTTGAACGACTTAAAATATGAGCTAGTTTTATCCCTAATCTATCCCCAATGAGCAAGCCTGTGGCGATGGCGTCAAGGAAAAACTCCCTCAGACGACATGAGGAAGAAACCTCGAGAGGAACCAGACTCAAAAGGGAACC
Organism: Neoarius graeffei; assembly: GCF_027579695.1. NCBI lineage: Eukaryota > Metazoa > Chordata > Actinopteri > Siluriformes > Ariidae > Neoarius > Neoarius graeffei. The sequence goes on from NC_083580.1 coordinate 8,909,491, forward strand.
CATCCTCATTTGGGCAACAACAGACAGCATAACTATAACATTAACAGTCCTAACATAAAGTCAGCTTTGTTGATGCTATAAACCCCCACCGACAGAAACCCGAGCGCAAAACCGCCCACGACAATCGCAGCCCCAAATTCAGCAAGTCAACTGCAGTCCCCAGCCACAAAAGCACCACTACAAGAGTCCAGAGCGTCCTCCAGGCGCGACCCCCGACTGTCCACATGGAGCCGCCCTCCACAGGAGCGATGCGATGAGACTCCAACCAGACACGGCACCAGGATGGATCAGGCAGGTCCGAGAAGCAGAAGAGGTCAGCATCTCGATCCCAGGACCGACATGTAAAGTGTTCAGCCTTGATTTAAAAGCACTGAAAGATGCAGCAGACACTTTGTATTTATTAATGAAGGAAATACGCTCCGTATAATATGCATTTATTATTTTGAAAACCCACCAGCTGACTGATCCGGCATGTTTTAATTGTGCATTACAGTAATGGCGTAAATAACGGCGCGGCGGAGTAGCGTCCGAAAACTTTTTTTTCTTTTCCATTTTACAGTACCAATGAGCTCACTAGATAGGTCCTCTACAACCCCGATTCCAAAACAGTTGGGACAAAGTACAAATTGTAAATAAAAATGGAATGCAGTGATGTGGAAGTTTCAAAATTCCATATTTTATTGAGAATAGAACATAAATGGCATATCAAATGTTTAAACTGAGAAAATGTATCATTTAAAGAGAAAAATGAGGTGATTTTAAATTTCATGACAACAACACATCTCAAAAAAGTTGGGACAAGGCCATGTTTACCACTGTGAGACATCCCCTTTTCTCTTTACAACAGTCTGTAAACGTCTGGGGACTGAGGAGACAAGTTGCTCAAGTTTAGGGATAGGAATGTTAACCCATTCTTGTCTAATGTAGGATTCTAGTTGCTCAACTGTCTTAGGTCTTTTTTGTCGTATCTTCCGTTTTATGATGCGCCAAATGTTTTCTATGGGTGAAAGATCTGGACTGCAGGCTGGCCAGTTCAGTACCCGGACCCTTCTTCTACGCAGCCACGATGCTGTAATTGATGCAGTATGTGGTTTGGCATTGTTATGTTGGAAAATGCAAGGTCTTCCCTGAAAGAGACGTCGTCTGGATGGGAGCATATGTTGCTCTAGAACCTGGATATACCTTTCAGCATTGATGGTGTCTTTCCAGATGTGTAAGCTGCCCATGCCACACGCACTAATGCAACCCCATACCATCAGAGATGCAGGCTTCTGAACTGAGCGCTGATAACAACTTGGGTCGTCCTTCTCCTCTTTAGTCCGAATGACACGGCGTCCCTGATTTCCATAAAGAACTTCAAATTTTGATTCGTCTGACCACAGAACAGTTTTCCACTTTGCCACAGTCCATTTTAAATGAGCCTTGGCCCAGAGAAGACGTCTGCGCTTCTGGATCGTGTTTAGATATGGCTTCTTCTTTGAACTATAGAGTTTTAGCTGGCAACGGCGGATGGCACGGTGAATTGTGTTCACAGATAATGTTCTCTGGAAATATTCCTGAGCCCATTTTGTGATTTCCAATACAGAAGCATGCCTGTATGTGATGCAGTGCCGTCTAAGTGTCCGAAGATCACGGGCACCCAGTATGGTTTTCCGGCCTTGACCCTTTCGCACAGAGATTCTTCCAGATTCTCTGAATCTTTTGATGATATTATGCACTGTAGATGATGATATGTTCAAACTCTTTGCAATTTTACACTGTCGAACTCCTTTCTGATATTGCTCCACTATTTGTCAGTGCAGAATTAGGGGGATTGGTGATCCTCTTCCCATCTTTACTTCTGAGAGCCGCTGCCACTCCAAGATGCTCTTTTTATACCCAGTCATGTTAATGACCTATTGCCAATTGACCTAATGAGTTGCAATTTGGTCCTCCAGCTGTTCCTTTTTTGTACCTTTAACTTTTCCAGCCTCTTATTGCCCCTGTCCCAACTTTTTTGAGATGTGTTGCTGTCATGAAATTTCAAATGAGCCAATATTTGGCATGAAATTTCAAAATGTCTCACTTTCAACATTTGATATGTTGTCTATGTTCTATTGTGAATACAATATCAGTTTTTGAGATTTGTAAATTATTGCATTCCGTTTTTATTTACAATTTGTACTTTGTCCCAACTTTTTTGGAATCGGGGTTGTATATGGTAATTCCCTATATAGTGAGTAGTGAACGAGTGAGCGCTTTTGGACACAGGTTTGGTCTTGTCTTGGTCTCGATACACTTAGGTCTTGGTTATGACTTGGTCTCAGTTTAGTTGGTCTTGACTACAACACGAGTAGGAGATATAACCTTATGTAGATGTTGAGTGTATATATATTAGTATATGGGACTAATTTGCTCTCATAAGCTGATAGATTATTGTACGATGTTTTAAAGATGTAAAGCATAATACAAAGTGAACATTCTGAAATTGCTCTAGGATGCTTTTAGTATTTAAAATACTGATACTACAGTTCATATTACTGCTTCTCGAAGCATCGTCTTGCGTCGTGTTTTCCAGATGGTTGAGCTTTTTTGTATGAAAACCTTTCAACCAAAAGCGTACAACCATCGTCGGCACGTTCAGCGAGTCTCTGAAGCCCCCTGAGATCTCCTGTTTTCAAAGAATCATGTGGTTACGTTCCCAGTGTCTCAGTCGAACCTTCGACCCTCTAAACGCGTGCGCTTCGCCCACATCCTCCCCCCCGTACGACCCTCTCGTAAGCTCACATGCCTCTGAAGACCTCCAACTGAAGCCGGGGGGTGATGAAACTTAAAGCCTGCAGCCCAAACTCCCACATGAAGCCTCTTTTACCTCAGAATGTAGCAGCTGAACCTTTTCAGCATTTAAACTTTTCTCCATTTCAGTGTTAAGAATGTATGTCAGTTTATGTTAAATAAAAATACTCAGTTTTAAAAAAAAAGTGCAACTCTAGTCGTTTAATGCACAGCTAAATGTAAAAAAAAAATATTACATTTTTCACGGCCTTAAAGTTTGACGAACATGATGCTAGAGCTGGACAATATATCAATATTACTGTGCATCATGATATATACAGGTTTGCTGTATATAAGCAAAACAGTACTGTATTAAAAAAAATAAGTTAGGTGTTATATTTATTTAATATCTGGAAAATCGAAAATTTAAAGGGAAAATAATCAAATCTACAAGTTACATTTTTGAAGCATCAGTAACACATTTTATCCGCTTCTAATACAAAAAACATAATTATTAAAAAAAAAAAAAGTTTGATATCATGGTACCTGTACAACATCTCTGAAAACTGTATTCTGACCCAATTCATCATAATATCAATATTATATTGTCATATTGCCCAGGCTTAGCTGTAGAGATGGCAGATTTATTCTTTGTTTAAATCTGCTGTGCATAAGTATTCCCCCCCTTGTATCATTAACCAGAAAATAGATTTAACTGCATTTGCTTTACCCGATATATCTAACACATTCTGATGGTGCAAAATATTGTTTTCTAAATTCTGACACAAACACACGCAGACGTTTGTTGAGTGCGTAATTATTCACCCCTTGAGACGATATTTAACAGAGATGCAAGCCTTTCGGATCCTGATATCTCGGCCCGGTCGATTTCACGCCTAATGGTTAGAGAAACAAAAGACCAAAAGGTTGCTGGTTTGATTCCCTGGACCAGCAGGACTGACTAAAGTGCCCTTGAGCAAGGCACCTAACCCCTAAGTGCTCTGGCAAGTGTGGTGGCACACCTTGTGTCTGATGAGCTAAAGAAAAACCGATGATGCGATTATCAGTTTGGGCAGGGAACCCAGACATAAGTATAAGTACTACAAAATACGAGTGTGTGTGGTGGTGGGTGGGGGAGGTTTAAGGGGCAAATACTTGTGCAAGACACTGAAGTCGGTTATGTTTGGTGTCAGAATGTAGCTTCTTTAGAGTTGCACTGAAACTAATGTAGTTCCAGTTGACGCAGTGAGTAATGGAAGCTTATGGCCACTAATTAGCATCAAACCGATGAACCTGTGGATTCCATATAAATGTCAGCAAACGTGATTCATTTACAGTGACTTTATGAATATAGTTAACTGGCTACTCGACTGTACTTAATCATTCGTTGGGTTATGAACTATTTGTAATTATTTTGTTGCGTCGCAGTAACGTATCCAGTATTGTTAAAACTTCAACAAGGCCAGTTTTTACTGTAGTTTGCAGTAAACTTGTAATGCATTTCATTTCTGCAGGGTTTATTACACCTGTGATTTGTGTTCCGATTCCTTTGCAATTTGGACAATTTTTATAGATACATACATGTCAACCTTTGGTCAATCAAACCTGTATAACCAACCTCCAAAATCCATATTTCCCTTATAAAATCCTTATAAGATGCAAATTAAAATAATTTACCTAGAATTTGAATGATAATTAACAATGATGTATCCCAGTTACTTTTTATTCAATATTAATAACAATAAACCTTCAGAATGAATACAAAGCTCCAATGTTTGACAAAAACACAAAGTGTCACTCTAATGTTCTGAATTGTACTCCATGACAGCTTTTTTAGCGCTCTGCACCAATACCTCACGAGGCTGCACGTCACAGCAAGTGTCTGTGTTGATCTTGCCGGAGCGCCCATTCAGAATCTTTTCAGTCGCTAGTGAAAGTCGCTCAGGTGGAAATACGCTTTTCAAACAAAATGTTACTTCCCGGTTGGCGGGATTCTCGCAATGCGGTGTGCGCATGATCAAAAGTGTAACGAAGTCTCGCTACCACAAGATAACGTGCGATTTCATAAGACTCTTTACTGGCTGTCTGTGGTGTACAGTACGTTTGTAAATGTTATGCGCTCTTTTATCATCGTGGGAATTGATTATAGCTCTAAATAAACATTGAACTTTTTTTTAAAGAATCCGTATAACTTTATTTGTACGCCCGTATACTATGTTTACTGAATCAAATCCGTATAAAATACGGACATTCCGTATAGGTTGACATGTATGTAGATATACTGGTTTACCTCTGTCCGTCCGTATCTCCATCCATCCGAAACACCATTTTTCTCAGCGACCACAAATCGTAGCCGCTTGGTACCAAACTTCAGCTTGGGGTTCTTTACCGTGTTTACCATTTTCAGTTCTGTCGCACATCAACTTCCTGTTTACTGACTGAATGTATTTACGAACCATATAACGTGGATTTACAAAATTTCCGTAACATTTTTCTCAGCAACTACAAATCGGAGCTGCTTGAGATTTGGTACCAAGATTCAGCTTGGGGTTCTATACCACGTACACCATTTTCAGGTCTGTCGCACATCGACTTCCTGTTTACTGACTGAATGTATTTAAGAAACATATAGCGTGGCTTTACAAAGTTTCCGTAACATTTTTCTCAGTAACTAGAAATCACAACTGCTTGATATTTGGTACCAAGATTCAGCTTGGGGTTCTATACCACGTACACCATTTTCAGGTCTGTCGCACATCGACTTCCTGTTTACCGACTGAATGTATTTAAGAAACATATAGCGTGGCTTTACAAAGTTTCCGTAACATTTTTCTCAGTAACTAGAAATCACAACTGCTTGATATTTGGTACCAAGATTCAGCTTGGGGTTCTATACCACGTACACCATTTTCAGGTCTGTCGCACATCGACTTCCTGTTTACCGACTGAATGTATTTACGAAACATATAGTGTGGATTTTGACGCTATTTCAAAATGACAGTTTACCAGGGTGCTGTTTGAAATCCCTGGGGAGAGACCCTGCTCTTTACTTACTTGTTTCACGGTTAATTATTTGTTGAAGAAGTCAACATTCATACGGTAATAAGTGTCCTATTCCTTCGATTGCTTGCGTTCTGATATAAGCAAGAGCGGGGGGGATACAGAAGTGAGCAGTAGCTCACAGGTGGTCTTGTTACAGCTTAAGCCACAAATATGATTCAATACAAAAAAAGTGATTTAATTATGATCTGGGAACACCCACACAGTTGTTCCCCCCCGTTTGTAATATACTTTGACATATCTACTTTGCAAAAACATGTATGTATATTTCACCAAAACGTAGTTTCCTTTTTAATCTTGCCTTGACGAGATTAATCTTCCTGCACAGATCATGTTGTGTAAGGAGTCAAGTAACACACACGGTGGTAAAAACAGTCAGTCTGCATGAGGATGGTTCAAACCTTGCGACCTGTTTGATTTCCTGACACTGTGAACATCACGTTTTGATCCGGTTGTTCAATAGCGACGTCCTCCTTTTGTCATTTGGAGGATTTTAACACGGTGTAGAACTCGACTTGTGGTTGAGAAGCCTTGAAGGTTTAGTAGAGAATATCAACCAAGTAAAGAGTTTCACTCCACATATACACCACCGTTCAAAAGTTTGGGGTCACCCAGACAATTTTGTTTTTTCCATGAAAAGTCACACTTTTATTTACCACCATAAGTTGTAAAATGAATAGAAAATATAGTCAAGACATTTTTCTGGCCATTTTGAGCATTTAATCGACCCCACAAATGTGATGCTCCAGAAACTCAATCTGCTCAAAGGAAGGTCAGTTTTATAGCTTCTCTAAAGAGCTCAACTGTTTTCAGCTGTGCTAACATGATTGTACAAGGGTTTTCTAATCATCCATTAGCCTTCTGAGGCAATGAGCTAACACATTGTACCATTAGAACACTGGAGTGAGAGTTGCTGGAAATGGGCCTCTATACACCTATGGAGATATTGCACCAAAAACCAGACATTTGCAGCTAGAATAGTCATTTAGCACATTAGCAATGTATAGAGTGGATTTCTGATTAGTTTAAAGTGGTCTTCATTGAAAAGAACAGTGCTTTTCTTTCGGACATTTCAAAGTGACCCCAAACTTTTGAACGGTAGTGTATACAAGTTTGTTCTTTACAAAGTTGTATAGAAGACGCGTAATAAGACACGTTATTAAGAAATTTAGCAACTAGACTTGCCGATGTGAAATAAACTCGAATTGTATAGCTGCCAGATTTCAGTTTCGACTTATATTTATGTCCAAGTACATCGTATTAACCATTAGAGGTAACCGTGTGATAATTTGCGTATTTATACACCAAATACCATCCTGACTAATTAGAAAACAACACGTAGCCGTGGATCCACAGAACAACAACGTCTAGGAGGCACAAATGATTTTGTTTCTTGAATATTACTTCTCTTGTAAGAGTCAGTATTGTGAGAGAGATCGGGGAAAGTTGTAGCATGGGACAATATGACGATATCGATATTCTGGTAGAAATCGAGAGTGTTGCAGGTCGTCATTAATTTTCTTAAACTCTATATCAACTCCATTGCTACTCAGTTACAGATTAAATTCAAATTGTATTTGTCACATACGCAATCATACATGCAGTGAAATGCTTACTGCAATGCTCCGGAGGTCGTGAGGATAGTCGGGGGTTAAAAAAAAAAAGGAGCGGGAGTAAAATAGAATGTAATAAAAAGAAAATAAGAATGTGATGATGGAGTGCGCTACAGAATACGTATTTAACAATTATTCCACGAAATCGAGTCGTACATGAGCTGATAGCCAATAAGGTTGTACTGGTTATAATAATAATTCTTGGGGGAAAAAAAAAAGTTCTTCAAATCAAATACTTTTATTCCATAATTTGTTGCTTTTTTTTTGTTTTTGTTTTCAAGTAGAATTTTTATTTCGTCCTCGGTTGGTACAGCAACACGCTCTGCCATTTTGTTTTTCTCTACTCATGGTATATGAGCTGATAGCCTAGTAGTAGAGTAGCCAATCAGAGCATGCGAGTGCTCATATCCAGTGAATGTGGATAAAATAAACATTATATATTAGTGCTGTCAAAAATGTCGCGTTATTAACGCGTTGACTCAATTTTAACGGCGATAATTTTTTTATCGCGAGATTAACACACTGTGACATGATGTAGGTTTTTCATAAGCTTTTGAAACTGCCAGGAACTTTGAACAGAGACTTTGCTTAGAAAACCGATAGCAGCTAGACTGTAATGCCACGCCCCACACAGCCAGAGTCCTCTGCCCCTCCCCCCAAAGAACCAGCGCGGGCAGGGCGCGCTAGTAGAGATGGGATTTATGGCTCTTTGATGGGATCCGCATCTTTGTGATCCGTTCTTTGAAAAGAGCCGTTCAAAAGACTGGCTCATTTGGCTCTTTTTAAATATTTATTCAGTTTTAAGAAGACAGCGTCTAAAGAAGCCAGATCCCTCTGAACTGTAAACTCAATGCTATCCCAGAAATCCTTCCTGTAATATGCAAATTTGGCCGCCTCTGATTGGACAGCGCGACACATCAACAGGCAGAAAGTGTAAAAGTACAAAATGTGTTAAGTGAGCTGAAACAGTAAAGCTCAGATTCAATGCAATATTTATCAACGAACAACTTAAAGTTAATATAATAGTGTACTTTATATTATAATCAAGCATGTCAAGGCTACCGTCACTGTGTAACCTATCTCTCTGATTAGAGTTGTAGACACTCAAGCAGTAGATCACTTCACTCATGGTTCTCTTGCTAGCCCCGCACCGGTGCTTGGCTTAGGTTTCACTTTGCAGTGGCTGTGTCAAGACGTGTTATGTTTTGCAATAAAAAAAAAAACATTGGTACAAAGCAAGCCCATTCACTTTTTCATGCTGATAAGAGAATTACAGTGGTTTTTTTATGTGACAAAAATGTGCGATTAAATTGCGATTAATTGCGAGTTAACTATGACAGTCGCGACATTAATCGTGATTAAATATTTTAATCGCTTGACAGCACTATTTTATATATATATATGTAGCTTTACAGTATACACTGTAGAATATACAATATACAGATTATTTTGAGAGACTGTAATTCACAATAAACAGTTTGTACGTTTCCTTGTTACTGGATCGATACCATTCTTTCGTACTCATTTTTTTTATCTTTAAATGTCGTAGTACAGCAGCACACGGACCTCCTGAGGTAGACATTAGATAAGCTGAAAGAGTGTTGATAGTGTTTTGGAACTCGGTTTGCAGTCGTAGTTAGTAATCGTGACGTGTTTTTGTCTGAACTTTTTATTATAACTCACAATATAACAGTTGAAGATATTTCAGCATTGTTATTGCCTTTGTTTTTTGTTTTTTAAAATCCTGCATACAGTTCCCGCACTAACTCGAAGACAAAAGACGGTGTCACACGCACGATGCACGTACCGTCATACTGTATAAAACCTCTACGATGACATGAAATGTTTTGAAAACTCTAGTTAGAGTGTACAAAGTGTGTTTGTGTGGTTTGCTCGAACTCCAGTCGTGTGGATGTGCAGGCTGCTGCTGCTGCTGGTGGTGTGCTGCAGATGTTGGGCTAGGTCACACACCTGGGCACGAGTTAGGATTGAGAACGCACACAGAACGGTGAAATTTACTCTGAATTTCATGCTGGTGTCAAAGGATTTAGCGGAAGCTTTGGGAAGATTCACAGTGCTGAGTTATATTCCTTAGTTTATTATTTTTTTCAAGCATGTTTACTGTATAATTATAGCATTTTAGAGACGCTACCTTTTTTAAGGTATATAATTTTATTTATTTAAAAAAAAAACCCCACAAACTGTACAGTATATTTCCAGCTCATCTCATTTTTATATTCCAACCTTAATCATAACGTCCGGAAAGTCAGTACTGTACATTGCTCGAGAGAGTCTTAGCTTAGAAATTAAATCGAGTATTTTAATTTGTATTATCAAGAGCAAATAAAGTTTCATATCAGGAATAAAAGAGTCAAGATATCCCATATTAAAATGCCATACTATGCAATGGACTGTTTTGTAATACTGTATGAACGATGTAAACAGTTATACAGTATTCTATATATTAAATACTGCAGTTGTTTAGTTATACACTTATAAAGCACTTAGATCTAAAATGTATTCATTAGGTAGTTGTTATTCATTGTTAAGTATTTTGCAGCAAATAATTATTAAAGTCAGCATCTGTGGTGTGTGTGTGTGTGTGTGTGTATATGCACTTGCGCGTGTGTGTGTGCTATGACACACACACGCTGATAGGTTCACTGTGTGGCTGAACCCGACACACTCCAGTTTCCTCTCTGCTGTATGATATAAGAAGAAGAAGAAGAAGAAGGACGGGCAGCAAAAACAGTACAGCAATCACACACACCCCATACTGGCACCACAACTGCATGCCTGAAGATGACCCTCAATTCCATCTGGAGCTTTTTTTGCTTTCTGACAGCAGGTATGATATTAAATCCAATTTAAAATCCAATTCACACTGAAATTCAATTAAGTAGGCCTCGATCGACTTGATCGTCTGTGACACTGTCTACTCAGAGATATACAGGTTTCGTGTCAGTTCTTGTAATTTATTTTAGAGTGTAAGTAGAAATTAAATCATTCTTTAACGTCTGCGTGTATAACGTGTGTGTGTGTGTGTGTGTGTGTATAACAAAGAGTGCTGATATCGCACGGATGTTGTGAGGTCTCCACTCCAGGCCCGACGATGCTTTTAACAATGATATAATATCAGGAGTCAGGGTTAGAAATTGTGTGAAAGTGCAGAAACATTAAGATTGTGATCGTGTTCTGGAAATAGAGCGATTACCGTATGCATTCTAGGACTTGGCAAGCTGTCAATGAAGAAGATTAAAAGAGAGTCAAATATGCATACGTACTGATTAATCTCGTATACTCATAAGCACGAAATACTGATTCTGCGCTTATATACTGGTTGTTATACACTTCTATACTGGCTATGAGTACTATATACCGATTCTATGCTTCTATACTGGTTATGAGCACTAAATACTGGTCATAAGCATTCTACGCTTATATACTGTTTATGAGCACTAAATACAGGTTATAAGCATTCTACGCTGACTTATATACTGGTTATAAGCATTAATATTGGTTATATATGCTGATGCTATGCTTATATACTGTTTATTGGCACTGCGTACTGATTATATGCTTATATACCAGATATAAGCTCTATATACTGGTTCTGCGCTTGTAAACCAGTTATAAGCATTATATACCGTACACATTATCTGCTTATATACTGACTGTAAAATCTATAACCTGATTGTACACCCGTCTACTAATTTTACACTTATGTACTGACTGTAAACTCTATTAATCAGATTATACGCGTACTTATACTGATTATAAAAGCATCTACCGTACGCGCAAGTTTATAATATAGATTATAACGACTTGCTGTCGTTTCTCATTTATACGTATCTTGGATTAGCGGCATCATCGACGCATATGCAGGAACAAAGTAAACATTTGTTTCTTCATTTACGTTTTCTGGAAACGTATCGATTTATTCGCCTAAAATCTAAACTCTGTTCATTTGACTCGAAGACATTTTTGCCTCGTTAGTCAACCCAGATTTTTGCACCACTTCGACTTTGAACCACGTAAAACCCCCTGCCTGATTGTGTCAGCACATTTCCCTCAGCAGGCTGCCTCAGACGTACGGGTGAGGAAAAACAATTTTGCAAGAGGACGCTGTAAAACGTTATCTGTGGCCTTTTCCAAACCAAATCAAGCCAAGCCAAGCCTTTTTGGTGGTTTGCAGTTTGAGTTCTTACAAAATCATCGTGCTGAATGGAACAGATTTATGTTAGTGACTTTAGTTCCTTGTTTTTCCTGACTCTTGTTTCTAATCTGTTGTGTAAGCGATTCAGGATGCGAAATGGAGAAACGAGCAACGAATGTTAGGACTAAAACACCACACACAGTGCGTGCTGTTACAGGAAAATGATCGCGTCATGAGGCCTGATGCGAAGCGTCCAGAATCCAGAGCTGTTTTATTCCTCTTGCACCACAGCGATTTGTGAGCGCTGACAATTTGAACTTTTTAGCCGTTTAACGTTGTGGCGCACGAACAGAACAAGTTCGTTATCGCTCCAGCTTTTTTTTTTTTTGGACGTTAATAAGACGTGACAAGACGCAGCGTCCTGAAGACTCGTGGATAAGTACTGTTTTACTCAGCGCACGCTTAATCCTGAGGATGAAGAAAAAAATATGTTTTTATTGTCTATACTCTACCGTTCAAAAGTTTGGGGTCACCCAGACAATTTTGTGTTTTCCATGAAAAGTCACACTTTTATTTACCACCATAAGTTGTAAAATGAATAGAAAATATAGTCGAGACATTTTTCTGGCCATTTTGAGCATTTAATCGACCCCACAAATGTGACGCTCCAGAAACTCAATCTGCTCAAAGGAAGGTCAGTTTTATAGCTTCTCTAAAGAGCTCAACTGTTTTCAGCTGTGCTAACATGATTGTACAAGGGTTTTCTAATCCTCCATTAGCCTTCTGAGGCAATGAGCAAACACATTGTACCATTAGAACACTGGAGTGAGAGTTGCTGGAAATGGGCCTCTATACACCTATGGAGATATTGCACCAAAAACCAGACATTTGCAGCTAGAATAGTCATTTACCACATTAGCAATGTATAGAGTGGATTTCTGATTAGTTTAAAGTGATCTTCATTGAAAAGAACAGTGCTTTTCTTTCAAAAATAAGGACATTTCAAAGTGACCCCAAACTTTTGAACGGTAGTGTAGATCCGAAACTTGAGAATATGAACTTTAGTTGGTGTTTGTGTTTTCTTTTGACACATTAATGATCGTTCGTTGACATTTTGTACTCAGTTCTTAAAAAGGCATGCGTGTCAAATAAAAAAAAACTAATTATTTTTACACGGTCATCCTACGGTAGCTGCAGTTCACTAACTTGTCTTATTTTATGTCTTCAGTATGTGCAGTAACGGAGTACCGCCCGAGCATCAACAGCTCCGTGACCCTGAGCTGCAGCTGTCCGGACCATCAGTGTCAGAAGGCGTACTGGTACCGTTTACTTCAGGACAAAGACACACCCGAGTTCGTCGTGTCCCTCAACAATTTGAACCATGCAAACTACGCTACATACATTAACAAAATACGCTTCAAGACAGCCGCCTTTGAATCAGCAAAGGTCTTGTACACACTGCGCATCACTAGCGTGCAGAAGGAGGATGCAGGTTTCTACTCGTGCTTCCTCAAAAGTATGAACTCGGCGCAGGAGCCCAAAGATTTGCTGCCTGAAGGATATTCAGTCCGACCCGGAGGTCTCTCTTGTCTTGTTCCATCTCTCTATTTCCACATGTATTGAGGAAGCGGCTCATCTCCAGCATAGCTTTGTGAATAGCAACGAATACAGGCTTGCAATCCCAGTCAAAAGTTTGTACAAAAAAAAAAGCCCCTACTCCTGTATTTGGACTCTTTTCTACATCGTAGCACATCAAAACTATGAAATAACATCTGGAATTATGTCGTGAACGAAAAAAAAAAGTGTGAAACAAAATACGGTTCACATTTTAGATTCTTCAAAGTAGCCACCGTTTATCTTGATGACGCTTTATAGACTATTAGGATCATCTTAACCAGCTTCAGTTGGGGGCGTCGTGGCTCAGGTGGATAAGGCGCCATACCATAAATCCGGGGACCCGGGTTGGATTCCAACCCGAGGTCATTTCCCGATCCCTCCCCGTCTCTCTGTCCCGCTCATTTCCTGTCTCTACACTGTCCTATCCAATAAAGGTGAAAAAGCCAAAAAAAATATATTTAAAAAAAAAAAAAAACAGCTTCAGTTAACAAGTCAAAAGTTAATTAGCGGACGAGCTTCTTGCCTTCGTAAAGCGTTTGAGATCAAACAGTAAATAGGAAATAATAACGATACTGTAAGTAAATAGCCCTGTTCAACACCACAGCTGTCGTAATCCAGATTACATCCAGAACCACTCAAGTAATAATAATTACACTACCGTTCAAAAGTTTGGGGTCACTTTGAAATGTCCTTATTTTTGAAAGAAAAGCACTGTTCTTTTCAACAAAGATCACTTTAAACTAATCAGAAATCCACTCTATACATTGCTAATGTGGTAAATGACTATTCTAGCTGCAAATGTCTGGTTTTTGGTGCAATATCTCCATAGGTGTATAGAGGCCCATTTCCAGCAACTCTCACTCCAGTGTTCTAATGGTACAATGTGTTTGCTCATTGCCTCAGAAGGCTAATGGATGATTAGAAAACCCTTGTACAATCATGTTAGCACAGCTGAAAACAGTTGAGCTCTTTAGAGAAGCTATAAAACTGACCTTCCTTTGAGCAGATTGAGTTTCTGGAGCATCACATTTGTGGGGTCGATTAAATGCTCAAAATGGCCAGAAAAATGTCTTGACTATATTTTCTATTCATTTTAAAACTTACGGTGGTAAATAAAAGTGTGACTTTTCATGGAAAACACAAAATTGTCTGGGTGACCCCAAACTTTTGAACGGTAGTGTATAATAAGTTTGATTTATGTAGCGCCTTTCTCAAAACGCTTTACGGTTATAGGAAGGGGGAAAAAAGTCCACCAAATAGAGGTCAGGATGCCATTCCAGTGGTGTAGCAGCCACAGTCCTACCAAAAGACGGGGGAAAACTTGGTCCGGAGCTACACTACCACCGGCAGACAAAAACAAACATCATACTACACACACGCACAAAAAAAGAAAAGAGACACAATATCCGTCATTACTTTAAGACGTGAAGAAGTGTCTTTTAATTCTTAAAAAACATTGAATTAGATAGATAGGGTGTCCAAACTTTTGACTGGTGCTGTATACTGTAACTCGCTTCACTTTTATTTGTTTGTATTATGTTTATAACAATAGAAATCCAGATATTTAGTTCCTGAATGAGAGCCAGAGAAGGTGGTGGTGGGGGGGGACAAACTTCCTGGAAGAAATCTTGAGAGGAATCAGAAAAGCGAGCTCATCCTCTTTTGAGTGACACCAATTAGGGAGATTATACATGATTATTATTATTATTATTCGAAGTGTGTTGATAGGATGTTCGGTATGAGTAGATTAGTCTTGGGATGAGCGCAGGACAGTGTTTATGATGACAGCAGACGTTTTTAGGTCCCAGTCGTGGTACTTTGACACCGCATTATATATTAAGACAGACTTTAGCTTTTCTGAAACATCATGTAAACAGGATGCAACTCGAACTCGCACGGTTTAATTCGTACGAAAGGTTGTGAAGTTGAAGTTTGTCTGAATTGAGTTCGCAAATTCTTCGCTCCACAGCCGTATCTGCAGAACGCGTGTCACTCATGTCATAGATAAGTGTTCATAAATATACGAAACGAGCATGATGAGTAAATATTACAACAGAACGGTGCCTGGTTTTAGTTTGGGTAAACTGAAGGAACCAGTTTCTCAGCATTTCACTTCAGGTTTCTAGGAAAGTATTGCGAAAAAGTCTTTCTCTTTTGTTTCACTTTATTTGATTTCAGTTCAGGCAACAAACTGAGAAGTGATACGATCATAAGAGTAAAAAAAAAAAAAGTCTGGACCTAGTAGATGAGTTCGGGGTGAAGCAGGACGCGTTCAAGCACCCTTGTATTCTCAGGAGTATCAGAGCATAGAAGTGATTTTTCCCGCTTTAACTGTTTGTAAATTAAATGACACGTTTTAAATTCAACCACTTCTAAGTCAGTGTGTGTGGGGTGGTCTCGGAAAACCCTTACGATATCACTCTGGCAAACAAAATAATATTTCTTTCTGCTATGATCACTTTCGATAGGTAAATATAATTATCCTATCCACATTCACTGGATATGAGCAATCGCATGCTCTGATTGGCTACTCTACTACGAGGATATCAGCTCATATAACGTGAGTGGAGGAAAACAAAACGGCGGAGCGCGTTGCTGAATCAGCCGAGGATGAAATAAAAGCAAAACAAAACACTAAAAATACATAAAAAGCAACAAAATATAGAGTAAAAGTATTTGATGATAAGAACGTATCTTTTTTTTTCCCCCAAGAATGATTATTTTGGCATTTTCACTAAGCGGAAATGATTTTGTCGGACGTTTTGTATAAAGTTTTTATTTGTTGAATTTGCAAAAAAAAAAAAAAATGCTCTGTTTCTCAAAATCCAGTGAACGTGGATAGAATAAAACAGTTATCCCACTCAATCTCGTCGTACATGGGTTTCGGCAACTCGGTGCTACGCGCCTCGTCAGCTGTCAGCTCATGTACGACTTGATTTCATGGAATAACTGTTAAATATACACATCTGTTTCATGCTAAAGTGAACGCCAGGGGCTTCTTTTAGACAATCAGTGGGTTGCTGTCTTTCTCTGGCGTCATAATTAAATCTTTTAAGTACAATTTAGGGATAACCAGACTTCGAAAAGGTAAAACTTGTGGTTGAGATGCGTGTGAAAAAGAAACAGAACAGTGAATCCTGGAGATTTGTTGTCTAGCTGTGTGTGTATGTATATTAGGGTGCATCAGTTGCCCTCACTTTCATGAAATCTGATGCATTTTTGTTCGGGTGTTCCTTTTCACCAATAAAGACATCCTGTAAAATTTTTTGACCATATTCAAAAGTCTAATGGTGGCACCATGAGGTTCATTTTTTGCCAAAAAAAAAAACGCTTATTTTATGTTTTCGCGTAAGGTTTGAATCACAATGTTGGACTCCATTTATTGATTTCTTGTGAGCCAGAGATCATGTTAAGAACCTTTGCAAGGGATTGAGAAGCATTAATGTGATTCATAATGCATTTGTATTGTTTAAAAGTAGTTGAACAATGATTCAATGAACAGCTAAAACTCAAACTGTGCTTGATAATATATTTAGAATATGGACTAAAAATGTGTATCTAAGATATTTGGTATACTCTATAAGGTGCCATAATGTTTCATGAAAAGTGATCGAAATTTTGTCATAAAAGTCATAAAATAGCAGCTTTTTCCATAACTTTGAGCTCCTGGTGCCACCATTAAACTTTTGAATTTTGTCAAAATATTTCACCCAGTGTGTTTTCTTACCAAAAGGAACATAAAAACAAAAATGCATCATGATCAGAGGAACTTTTCATTTTTAGGGGGCAACTGATGCACCCTAATGTATATACAGTGGGGCAAAAAAGTATTTAGTCAGTCACCAATTGTGCAAGTTCTCCCACTTAAAAAGATGAGAGGCCTGTAATTTTCATCATAGGTACACTTCAACTATGAGAGACAAAATGAGAAAAAAAAATCCAGAAAATCACATTGTCTGATTTTTAAAGAATTTATTTGCAAATTATGGTGGAAAATAAGTATTTGGTCAATAACAAAAGTTCATCTCAATACTTTGTTATATACCCTTTGTTGGCAATGACAGAGGTCAAACGTTTTCTGTAAGTCTTCACAAGGTTTTCACACACTGTTGCTGGTATTTTGGCCCATTCCTCCATGCAGATCTCCTCTAGAGCAGTGATGTTTTGGGGCTGTCGCTGGGCAACACGGACTTTCAACTCCCTCCAAAGATTTTCTATGGGGTTGAGATCTGGAGACTGGCTAGGCCACTCCAGGACCTTGAAATGCTTCTTACGAAGCCACTCCTTCGTTGCCTGGGCGGTGTGTTTGGGATTTCAAACAGGTGTTTCAAACAGGTGCCATTAATACAGGTAACGAGTGGAGGACAGAGGAGCCTCTTAAAGAAGAAGTTACAGGTCTGTGAGAGCCAGAAATCTTGCTTGTTTGTAGGTGACCAAATATTTATTTTACTGAGGAATTTACCAATTAATTCATTAAAAATCCTACAATGTGATTTCCTGGATTCTTTCCCCCCATTCTGTCTCTCATAGTTGAAGTGTACCTATGATGAAAATTACAGGCCTCTCTCATCTTTTTAAGTGGGAGAACTTGCACAATTGGTGGCTGACTAAATACTTTTTTGCCCCACTGTAGATATATATTAGAAAATGTCAAAACATTTCTCAGGCCAAATCAGGAGTATATCCATTCGGAAGGGCGTGGCGTAGTTTCTTTCTGGCTGCTGGTGGTCATTTTGCTTTGTATTTATCTCTCTATCTATTTATTTACCAGAAATCATAACCACTGTGGCACCAACAACAGTGAAAAAGCAAAAGAAGCCGAACATCTGCAGGTCCAACAATCAGTCTCTGAAAGGTACAGGAAGTCGACGATTTTTAGTGAATGTGTGTATTTGTAAATCCTGTGGTTTTTGTAAATAAAATGTTCGTGTGGCTGTGTTCCAGGCTGCAAGTCTCTGGTACTGTGGTCAGGCATTGGTGCTGTCCTGCTTCTGGTGGTGGTCTTGATCTCAACGCTGTATTACTTTAGCAGTGAGTGCGCACACACACACACACACACACACACAGTTGAACCAGATGCTAGAAAAATGCTTCATTTCTTAATTTTTTTTTCAAGGTTTGAAGCTTTCTGGCACAATTAACCTCCGTAACATCGACGAGAAAATAAAAGCATAGTTTGTTTACACCGAATCGTGTACAAGTCTGAGATACATGCAAAGCAACGCTGTAAAATAAAGACGACGTCAAGAAGAACGAAATCAAATCTTTCGACTTAAAAGGAAAATATCACAAGCGGTTATTAGTGAAACTAAATCAGTATTTGATGAGACGACCCTTTGCTTTTCCAGGTCCAGTGAGTGCAGTTTGATAAGGAAATGAGCTGTAGGTTTTACCGAGCATCTTCCAGAACCAGCTGCAGTTCTCCTGGACACTTTGTCACACTCGCGTCTTCATTTTGCCCCAAAACCTAATGGCTTTTGCAGAAATAAAAATCGATTACAAAGTTTGTATCCGAAAATATGGTGCCTAAAACCTTTCAAAGTACTGTAGCTGAATCCAGTGGCACAAATTCCCAGGAAATATTTCAGTCATTTATTTGATCTCAACTTATTTTTTTAAAAAAATCAGACGATATACAGGACTGTGCAAAAGTCTTAAGCACCCTATTTTTTTTTAATACAAACTTTGTTATAGATTTCTATATTATTGAGTCAAAACATTTTAGAGTCCCAAACGTTTGTATTTTTTTCCAGCACAAAATTAAAGGAGAGCTGAAAGCACATTTTTTTATCATCAGAATTCTATTTTTCTCATTTTATTAAATATCGGAATGCATTTCTGATCGCTGTTTTGTCGCTGCTATAGCAAGTTATGAGTATTTGAAATACGCTCTGTAATATATCAGTCCATATGTCAAAGCAACGGGCGTAAACGCGATTCGTCGAGACCTGTGCGAGACATCGTAGGACGGAAGTAAAACGTACAGCGGAAATCAAAGTGACTGACATCTGCCAACGTCGTCAAAAGACGCGCGTGCCCTCTTTCGAATGCCGACGTGATCAAGCCGGAAGTTTTGTTTGTTTTGATAGCAATCAGGAAAGTTTGAAAAAAGTAGGCAGTAATCGTCATTTAAACTCGTTTTTGTGCAATACTTCGTTTGGAAAACAGTTTTCAAAATGGCGGCGCTGACGCTTCTTCACGTCTCGAAATCTCGCACAAGTCTCGTGAAGATCGCGCGGATAAGCGACGCCTTCCGTGGACCAAACGAACTAAATTTAACACGGCTACAAACCGAACAGGCTGATAAGGATAATATTTAATTGCAATTAGTTGCCAAAACGAGTCACGATATACAGTAAGGTTACTAAAACTGAAAACGTAATCGAATAACACGTTAATTAAGAAATAAAGCAAGTTTAAAAATGACTTCAGTTCTCCTTTAAACGTTACAGAAAAAAAGGTTGTAAATGTCTGAGCAGTATATTTCATAAGAGACGACTTTTCAGATTAAAAAAGAAAACATAATGAAGGCTGCTGGGTTTTGGGGCAAAATGAAGAAGCGAGTGTGACAGTCAGAGTGTCCAGGAGAACTGCGGCTGGTTCTGGAAGATGCTCAGTAAAACCTACAGCTCATTTCCGCATAAAACTGCACTCATTGGACTTCAGGCTGCTATTTTTTTTTTTTTTAAGCAAAGAATCATCTCACACCAAATACTGATTTTGTTTGATTTATTATGGCTTACTGCTTGCAGTATTTTTTTAATGTTGAATCATTTCATTATTTTTAAGCCATTATGTGACCGCATAACGTCAATTGATATACATACAAAGGAACAGCATTCTGAGTTTACATAACGTAATGATACATGGATAATGAGGCAGAGAGAATGATCAAAATGCGGTACAGTCTGGAACAGCAGTAGTGTCGAATAAGTGTTTTGTGTTTGCTGTATAGTCTATCGTGTCTATATGAGATGTTTGTTTCTTGTTACGTGTTTCGCGTTTCGTTCCATTCCATCTGCCTGTGATGAGAAGAATGACAAAAAATCCTACATGACTTGACGTAAAAACGTCGAACATTTGCAAAACTAGTTAGTTCCCTGTATCACTTGTGTTAGAGCAGCTATTTAACACTTATTCCATGAAGTCGAGTCGTACATGAGCTGATAGCTGATGAGGCGCGTAGCACCGAGTTGCCTATAATCCGTGTACGACGAGATTGAGTGGAATAACTGTTTTGTTCTATCCATATTCACTGGATTTTCAGAAACGGAGCATTTTTGTTTTTATTTTTTGCAAATTCGATAAGGCCAAAAAAAAAAAGTGTGTTTCCGGTAACATGAAATACTAAAATAGGGTCAGTAGGTAGGAAAAAAATTTTTTTTTCTTAATTTTTTTTTTTATTTTGTTCAAAAAAATTAACACAAGTAAACATCTTACAAAATAGTATTTTGGCACAGAATCCTTTATACCACACATCATAATAAAATAAAAGTGTTTTAAATCTTTAAACGAATAAAAAAAAATATCGCGAGAGTTCGAGTTATGATCTACAGAAACGTATTGCTGCCACACTCAAAAAAATTGGCTTAGAATCAAGTAATTACGTGAAAAGATATTGTTAACAAAGTTATCACGTTTTTACAATATATTTATCATGTAATAACATAACGTCACGTAATTTCATGATACAAAATTATCACGTTATTTCATGATATTTTCATGTAATAACGTGAAAACACCTTATCAAGAAATAACATGAAAATAACGTCCTAGGCTAGGCCACTTCCATTAAAAGCAGACGGCCTCGCCTTGCCTACTGTAGAACTTGGGTCGAGCAAAAACACCGAGCAAAAACATGGCTGAATCCTGAATGACTCCTATTTGTATAAATAGGGGACTACATAGGCGGCAAAATGTAGTGTTTTTCCCTGCCATGGAAGTGCACTTGTATACTGAAGAGGAAGCAATTTGCATTACAGCCTTGAATGAGGATTCAAAATGGCGGCTCGGCTCAGTTTCCCTTCCTCCTTCAGTATACAAGTGCGCTTCCATGTTTATGCAGGAGGGCTGATAGAAGTGGCGAAACATTTTACTTTTTATCGTTTCTTTCACAACTTGAATGCGTTGAAACAAAAAATTATGACAAACTAACGCCGCTTACACTAAAATATCGAGGGAAATTTGTAATAAAAACTTTACGGTCGGCAATTTCGATGCGGAAATTCTCGATCGGTCGGGTTACCGGAAACACACTTTTTTTTTTTTTTTGGGCCTAAATAAAAACTGAATACAAAACGTCCGACAAAATAATTTCCGCTTAGAATGTAAACAAACTGGCGAAATGACAGGAGCGATTTGTGAAAAATGGTACAATAATAATAATAATTCTTGAAAAAAAAAGTTCTTACCATTATATACTTCCATTCCATATTTTGTTGCTTTTTTGGGTGGGTTTGTTTCCGAGTAGAGTTTTTATTTCATCCTCGATTTGTTTAAGAACACGCTCAGCCATTTTTGTTTTTCTCTACTCACGGTATACGAGCTGATAGCCTAGTAGTAGAGCAGCCAATCAGAGTGCACGATTGCTCATATCCAGTCAATGTGGATAGAATAAAAACAGTTGTTCCTTCACATTACATTACATTACATGGCATTTATCAGACGCTGTTATCCAGAAGTGCAGAAGTCAGGTACATGAAGTGCTGAACTTGTAGACAAGAAAGTTCTAGTCCCAAGTGACCGAATAACACTTGGTTTAATATTCTGTTGAAGTACCAACACTCAGCAAACAGCCAAGGAAACAAACCAACCATACAAAGTACAACTAAATAGAGAAAAATAAAACTCCAACGGCTCACCACCGTCTCTTTTTTTTTTTAATCTCTTTTTGAAGTTACTAAGAAAACAAAATGGGGAAAAAAAAACAACCTGTCATGTTACCGAGAAACCAGAAACCACAAAGTCCTGAATACGTCATTCCCATCATTTTAAAGCTTCAGAATACAGAAAGCTTCACCATATCATTGATCATACCTGTTTCTTTATTGAATATTATTTTTTTCGCGGTCCGGTTTCCATCAAATCCTGCGCTCTGATTGGCTGGCGAGCGGGTCCGTATCCTACGATACAGACCCCGGTTACGGACCTCTGGCGACTCGCTCGTTCACAACAACAACAAACATAGTAGAATTTTTTGTCAACATTTATCTTTTTTTTTAATACGATTTATTTCTAAGATTATCAAAAATCTTATAAATTTTTGCCAGCATTTCTCAGGAGAATAGCATTAATTTTACAGCATGGATAGCGATAACGACAGTCTTCACAGCGAAGGCGAGTTTTACGACCCTGAGGAAGAAGAAATAAAAGAAAACATTTCAGGAGAAAGCTAAAAACCTCTAACTTGCTAACGCCAAGCAAAAACATGGCTGAATCCTGAATGAATCAATTTTGTGTAAATAGGGGACTACATAGGCGGCAAAATGTAGTTTTTTTCCTGCCATGGAAGTGCACTTGTATACCGAGGAGGAAGCCATTTGCATTACAGCCGTGAATGAGGATTCAAAATGGCGGCTCGGCTCGGTTTTCCCTTTCGGGCGCTCTCGTTTTCTGTTAGAATTTGGTAAAGAAAAAAATAAATATATTATTTACCAGCTTAAGGTCGGTCCGTATGGTGAAACACCGTGACCTCAGCCTTGAATACTGACCTCGGCCCAGAGGGCCTCGCTCAGTACTTTCAAGACCTCGGTCACGGTATTTCACCATACGGACCTCCCAGCTTGTTTTGTTTTTTCCACTCGTTTATTATTAGGCTTCAATGAAAGCATTGTCACTTATTCTGACTGTGAATTCAGCACTGCGGGAAATAAAAGTATGATAAATGGATGCCTCAGACAGTGTGTATACTGTATGTTTTAAGCCCATCGTCTGTTTTCTTTTTTAAACCATTAACATGATTCCACTTTATTATGCTGCACCTTTTATTTCATTTATCCATTTAAAATCTCTCCAAGTCACTTAGTTCCTCCAGTCACACATTAGTATATAATATGTTCATGATGTAAACCCATAAACACGTCTTTCTCACATGCATTTGTGTTTCTTCTGGACACAGGACTACCCAAGAAGTGCCGACATCGCTTTACTAGGTGAGTTGTTTTGTTTTAAATGATGATGTGTCATGATTTCTTGTCTCTCGGTCCCCCGACGTCTTCACACCGATTTTTCAAAGCCAGGTTTCTATTAAGTTGCTGAAATTGCGCACTAAAAAAAAAAAAAAGAGTAATGGAAACGTGAATTTAGGCAAAACTCTGAAATATCACAAAAAGGTTTATACGCTCGGGTTTTCAGACGATTTGGCGAATCAATATTTCGCAAAATTGAGACGGAAACACGTTTTCGCATTCGATTAAACACTGCCACGGCTATTGTGGTGGATGTGATTGAAATCCAGTGCTAAATATCAGGTCTCGGAGATCACGGGAGGAGAAAACCCATGTGGCTTAACATCACTCAGTGGAAACACACACCATTCACAGTTCTCTTTTTTTGACTTTTCTTTTAAAAAAAATAAAATAAAATCCATATTTTGTGCAAAGCTGCAATGGAAACCTGTGATAATCCGTCTGTACTTATTGCTGTTGTGTTCTGAGCATGGTGGTGTTATGGAGAATAGAAATGGTTTATAGTTTGTTCAATTTCCTGTAAAAGTTCCGCAGCTTTTGTAGCAAACAAATCGAGTCGCAAGATCTTTCAGGTAAAACCAGGATTTCTGACGGTTTTTTTTTTTTTTTAAATAAGCGTAAAAAATACATTCTGCAGACCTCATCAGTACGGAGTTATTTTACAAACACAAGCCGAATATTCAAATCTTCAACTCATTTTGCTTATATTTAACAATTATCTGCATCAGGCTGAATGAATATCGGTGATTATGATGCATACAGGACACTTTTTCGATGGAATAAAAACGCGTTCTATTCCCTTCTAGCGGGTTTCGTTCATTCGGTTCGATAGCATGCGATATTGTTCGCATATCGCTTATCCGACATGTATTACGTCACTCTACTTAATGGAGAACGAGCGTTGAATATGGTTTACGATATCGCATGGTTGTCAAGACAACATGATGTCACACATCGGAGACGTAAAAGTTCCGCGCTAGCAAGCGACTGGGACAATTTGTAAACAAACATACCTGGCCGCCAAGTTTGCTTCGTTAAATACGGAAGATTTTGAGGGAATTTTGAAAGAGAAAGACGCATTGAACACTCGAAAGGGATGTGCATGTATAATAATAATATTTAAACAATAATGGAGATGAAGTCGAGGTTCTTATTCACCGATATTCACTGAGCCTGAGGCGGATAATTGTTTTCGTATAAATACACAGGTGATTATTTAAAAAAATAATTAAAAATTATTTCAAACTTCAAAAGCCTAGGTCACAACCGGACGTACGATTTTTTGGCCGTGCGATTTTTGGCGTTTCCCAAATCGCTGCGTTTTTTTTTTTTTTTGTTCATGGAGAAAGACGCACGTTGGCCGTAAGTTTGTCTTGCAACCTGAAAAAAAACGTAAGCGCCCGTAGAGTTTGTCTGACATGACAAAGAACGTCTGCGGCCGGTCTACGGCTCGAAAATCAGCATGTCACACGCGCGCCCTCCGTGCGTTTCTTGCGTTTTTTGCACGTAGACCGGCCGTAGGAGCACGTACGGCCGGTTGTGACCGAGGCTTAAAGCAGCATGCAGATGTAATAAAGGTGTGGCACAGACTTGTGTCACTTATCTACGCCGAGTCACATAAAACACGTTTGTTTTGAAATCGATAAAATAAAATCACAACTCCACTTTACCCTTGAATAGTTTGAGACCAACCTTCGGAGCGTCTTTAGTGCTTTTCGGAACAGCGGAACAGCGTTTTCTTTCATCATTTGTAATTCTGCCTCGGTTACGGTGACGAAGCGATCGGACGCCGTTTTGCCAAGTTGCTCGAGGTGATTATCGTCCGAATTTCTCGACCAATCAGCACGCGTGATTTTCTATAATCATTTGTACTAAACAGTAATAATCTGGTTGTTTGTTGAATCCTGAGAAAGTTTTATCTCTGAAACACAACACATTAAGTCCAAGTTGATCTTTTTTTTTTTTTTTTTTGAGTTATTAAGATTTGGATTAATCTCATTCAGTTCAAGCGACCACACTACTTAAACAAATTCAGTATTAAATATATTATCTTGGTTCTTGATGACTGTAAATGTTCACTTCCTGTTTGTTTATTGTGTTATAACATGGCCTGCGGTTGCCTTCTGTTTTGTTTGAAACCCAGAAAGCAGCAGCTGAGATGAAACGGGACGAGCAGCTCGTCTTGTTTCGACGCCGTGTGTCTGGGATGGAGCTCATCACCCCGTTGTGGCGCTCTGTTGTCTTCCTGTAAATGAATCATCTGTACAAAGAAACATATTTTTCTTTTCTTTTCTTTTTAAGAGACCATGATTAAGAGATTATTGATCAGGGTCATAGTTCTGTTTCTCTCCATGTTCTCTGATGGCCTGCTTATACTTGTAGTTATTTATTCCTCGAGCAAGATGCTTTCATTCGAAACGACCGACAGGTTACGTTCCAGTCATCGAGTCATGCAGGTGAAGGTTTTGGGTAGTTCTTCGGTAACGGAATTACATTCGCAGCAAAATGTGGTAACTTTTTTTAGTCGCGGTACTCGAGATAATGGTGTTAAATAAAAATTTCACACTGTATGTGGGGTATCTTTCTTTTGACCCTAAAAAAAAAATCTCTGAACACAAAATCTTTCAAGAGGAAAGAAAATCAGTTACGGAACTATGTCAGGAAAAATGGGGTGGTGATTTTTAAATCTGGTTTTCAGTCCATTTTGCCTTGGATTCTATCAATATCACTGAGCTGACGAGTTAAGGCAATCTTAAAGTGCTGATGACACGAACATGACTCTATGCAATTTCTTAAATAAACTATACAACATGGCAAACATGTTAGATTTCTGTTATAATTACGTGAAAAGAAGCTGTTGTTATGCAAATATCCAACTTTTAATTGCACAGCGCAAGAAAACTGGGTCCGTGGCTCGCGGCCATGTTGTGACGTCAGCGGGAGAACACGCTGTGGTTCACTGGCTGTTCTACTCTGGTTCTACTCAATGGAAATGGCGCATGAAAACGCCGGTGAACTCTCTAGTGCTAGCTCTTCCTCTTCTGGGAGTCTAGAATTGTGTTGATCTCTTCCGAATAGAATCTATGATAGCCTACCCTCTTTACCCTTTGCCTCTCGTTGCTAGGCGGCAGTTACGTGAAAGCCGCAAGCTTTCACAAGCAAATACATGGCTGATATCACGCCGACTTTATGATTACATTTATGATTATCATGTAGAATCTATAGCTCTACGTACCTTTATCTTATGTCATTTCACAACACATGTTCTGACAGGAGGACTGTCTTTGGATCCGGCATAGCTATTAGTAGACCCCCTCCGGAATACTGGCAGTGTTGCCAGATTGGGAGGAATCCCACCCAGTTGGGCGGTTTCAAGTGCATTTTGGTGGGTTTTGAACATATTTTGGGCTGGAAAACTTCAGCAGTATCTGGCAACAGATACTGCTGACGTTTTCCAACCCAAAATATGTTCAAAACCCACCAAAATGCACTTGAAACCGCTCAACTGGGTGGGTAAAATCCCAATCTGGCAACACTGTGTAGGCACTGCTGATGGTAGTGACACACGTTTGTGCTGAACTGAACACCCAAGAGATTCTTTTAAGCTGGGAAGGGTGTCAAAACAATCCAAATCGAAGTGTTCAGAGCACAGGACGGATGTTGGTGAGGGCTCCCACTTGTCACGAGTGCGCCTGACTTGCTTCACCCACTTCGCATGCAGCTCGGGATCTCTGGGAAACTTGAATAAACTTACCCCATCCTTGTGGGTTTTGGAGCAAAAGCCGGCAACACAACACGAAGGCATAATAACTAATATATATATATATATAAAATGTATAATAATAATACTAATAATGACAAACTGAACATCTGTTGCATTAACAACAAACTGGTAAGTTAGGAGGAAGGTTCTTTCGCTGACGTCATATAGCTCCTCCTCCTCCTTCGTCTCCTGGGTGCTGCAGCCCCGTCAAATTTGCCCAAATAGCCGCGTTTTTTATCATAACTTGTAAAATAGGCGCCTTCGTGAATTAATATATGGATCATCGGGAATTACTTTTTATGTTATAAAACATCGCCAAAGATGTCAAAAACGTGTCATCAGCACTTTAATCATTTTATAATTTTGGCCTCTCTGCTGAAGAATTGCCCTTTAAGTGGCTGGTTGACGTTTGAACTAATAACCTTCCGTGTTAGTGCTGCAGGGACGGCCGGGTCGTATTTCTCATCTGTGTCTTTTTTTTTTTTCAGTTTTACATCATAGTGATAGAAAACATCACGATGCTTGTGTGTCCTGCTTTACGTGTAAAACATATATTAGCTGACGTTCATAAGATTCTGGTGGATTTGAAAGCAAACACTCGAAAATTCTAGAAATCCTCAAGAAAATTCAGCTCGAGAATTCTTTTCAGCTCCAAAGACTTGTAAAAAAAAACTTTTAAACTTTAACCGTAAGTAAGAAATCAAATCAAAAGAATCAACACCACAGTGGTGTTTCTTACTCTTACTGTTGATTACTTTCCCAAAACACAATGTCTCAAAGTCTTTTATTCCTCTCGTACCACAGCAATTTGCCAAACAATTACAATTTTTTCCTTTATTAAAGAAATATGTCTATTTTTATCCATTTACGGTTACATTTCAAGGTTTGTAACATCCACATATCAAGTCGTTCCTGTTCTTGATTCTCAGGACGTTCATTAGAAATGCAGCTTGTCTTGTTACGAAGAAATAAACTCAAACTTCTTTACCGTTGAAGTTACAGCGTGACATCTGACTTTAAAAACAAAACAAAAAAAACCCACTGATACTGGAGACTCCTTCTGTAAACGTTGAATAAACACATCAACACTTACAGGATTTGGTTTTTTATCCGTTTATGTAGAAAGTAGAAACATCCACTATACAGGACGAGTCCCTGTGCAAGCTGTTACTATAGAAACGAGAACATATTTGTCCAGTCAGAATTGAGAATAACAGCATTGAAGTGGTTTTTTTTTTTTTTGGCAATAAAAGTACATGTCTATAGAATACATAAAAAACAATACATTGCTGAGGATAACACAAAAAAGCAATTGTGGTCCTCAAAAAAGAAAATGACAACCAGAATGTTAACAAAGTACACTGGTCCAAAAAAAATAAGTTGATAACATATACAATAATTGGAAAGACAAGAACGAGTAATACGAATAATACGTAAGATCATCTTGGTTGTTTCATAATTGCGACATAAAATGTTCTTTAACAGTTTTCTTAAAATCATCTTTACTCCTTAACGTTAACAATACATGTTCATTAACTTGTGTATGTTGTATCCAGGGTTATCAGGGATGAGAATTTTCCGTGGATCTGCGGAATTCCGAGTTTTTCCCACTGAAAATGTCATTTTTGTGAAACGTGTAAATCCGTTGAGGCGGGGCGAGGCTTGTGGTGGCACAAGCAGGCAGGACCGCCCACCCGCCAGCATCTTTCGGCAACGCTCATCGCAAAATTAGTTGCAGCTGTGATAACAGAAATCGTCGTTGCTTTCTTCAATGTTTATGCTAACGACAACTCACGACGATTTCCGGCAACGTTTTGGCGCTAGTTTCATCTTCTCACTTCTACAATTCACAGAGAAACAAGCTATACGTACACGGTTTTGATCACTTCTTAAGTTCTAGTTATTTTGGTTAGTTTTCAAAGTTACTTCGCCAATATGGCGAAAGTTTTGGACCGCAAAAATGAGGATCGTGCCAGGGAAATCGATAAATCGAACGGGATAAAGAACTGTTTCCGATGGGCATGGCTCGATAGTAGTGTTACCGTGCAGATAGGGACACAAACTGTGACGACGTGCCTGACGGAACATATCCGAAAAGTGGACGTGCCGGGAAAGGTTCTGTGTATTCTGTGCTCAGATATGATCAATTATGGAAACAGAGGAGCTAGAAACATCCAGGAGCACATCAAAACAAAAAAGCACACAAAGGTACGTTTTACTTAAATTGTCAAAGATAGAGTCAGGAGGAATCTAATATATCGTTACGGTTACTTCCATTATCGCTCACGATATATATAAAATTATATCTGTAGGGATTTGTTATCTTAAAGCTTATAAATGTTTTAAACCATCAGTGAATTTGAAAACATTCATTCATATATATATATATATATATATATATATATATATATATTAGTGCTGTCAAGCGATTAAAATATTTAATCGCGATTAATGTTGCGACTGTCATAGTTAACTCGCGATTAATCGCAATTTAATTGCACATTTTTGTCACACGAAAAACCATTGTAATTCTCTTATCAGCATAAAAAAGTGAATGGGCTTGCTCACCCTTCGAACTACGGGGGTACTCGGGGGATCTGAGATCCCCTGAAACAGACATGAGATCCCTTGAAAACATGATTTGGTAAATGTTGGGGGGTCTCTAAAATATTGGCAAAATGATGTTTATTGACATAGCAATCGTGTGTAACGGGAAGCATTTGCATATCCGAAGTGAGCGCGCGATGGAGAGCTGTGCTCTGAGACAAGCGCAAACACCCCCAAGGGAAAAAAAGGGACCCCCCGAAAATATCGGCATAGTTCGAACACTGGTTGTACCAATGTTTTTTTTTTTTATTGCAGAGCATAACACGTCTTGTCACAGCCACTGCAAAGTGGGTCTGGAGCCGCCGATGGGAAAACGAAACCTAAGCCGAGCACCGTGGCTCTTCGGGGGAGGGCAGAGGACTCTGGCTGTGCGGGGCATTACAGTCTAGCTGCTATCGTTTTTCTAAGCAAAGTCTCTGTTCCAAGTTCCTGGCAGTTTCAAAAGCTTATGAAAAACCTACATCATGTCACAGAGCGTTAATCTCGCGATAAAAAAATTATCGCCGTTAAAATTGAGTCAAGTTAACGTGTTAATAACGCAACATTTTTGACAGCACTAATATATATATAATATGGGAAAGGGGGATTGTGAATTGGGCAAATGCCCCCTAGACCGGCCAGGTTAGGCTGGCGTAAGGGGACATTATGCTCAATTTTTTGCCCTTGGCAGACATTTCAGTTTTTTTAAATGTCCCATTCTCATCCCTGGGTTATAAATTTTGCCGATTTATAACGACAAACATGTTAATTATTTAAATTCATGTTACTTTGAACTGAATATGGACTTTTTTTTTAAATCCCCCGCTGGCTGAAAGGCCCGGATGGGAATTACAGTATGTCGTGGTGATATCTGTCTGTCCATCCATCCTGGGAAGGGTACTCATCTTCTGAAATCAACTCCTCTCACAATTTTTGGAGGAATTTCACGAATCTTGACAGAATTCTTTGTTAAATGTCGGTAATACGCATATTACAATTTTGTTCAATTCAGTCGCATTTTACCAGAGTTCCGGCCGAGTTGCCAGCGGGGGATATTGTGCTCTCAGAGCGCTCTTGTTTTTCATAAATGTTATAAACATTGTTTAATACATGAATTAAAATACATTTAAAAAAAATCTGTTAAGACAGTAATTACTGATTTTGTTAAATGGATTAATGATGACATTACAGCATTCATGGCTTACCGTAAATACTGTGAGTAATGTTAGTAAATGATCCTTAATGCTACTTTATTATTCGTCATACTTTGTGTGAGTTAGTGTGCTGGATGCGAGCTGGCAGGCTGAGTAACATTTAACATTGTCGCTAAACTTAAAGCAGAACTGAAGGCAAATTTTTTATTCTCAAAATTCTATTTATCTCATTTTATTAAATATCGGAATGCATTTTTGATCGCTATTTTGTCGCTGCTATAGCAAGTTACGAGTGTTTGAAATATGCAATGTCAAAGCATAAACGAGATTCGTCGAGACCTGCGCGAGACGTCGTAGGACGGAAGTAAAACGTACAGCGGAAATCAAAGCGACCGACATCTGCCAACGTTGCCAAAAGACGCGCGCGCCCTCTTTCGAATGCTGACGTAATCAAGCCGGAAGTTTTGTTTGTTTTGATAGCAATCGGGAAAAGTTTGAAAAAAGTAGGCAGTGATTGTCATTTAAACTCTTTTTTTTGGGCAATACTTCGTTTGGGAAAACAGTTTTCAAAATGGCGGCGCTGACACTTCTTAACGTTTTGAAGTCTCGTGAAGATCGCGCGGACGCCTTCCGTGGACCAAACGAACTAAATTCAACACGGCTAAAAACCAAATAGGCCGATCAGTATAATGTTTAATCGCAATTAGTTGCCAATACGAGTCACGATATAAAGTTATTAAAACCGAAAACGTAATTGAATATGACGTTAATTAAGAAATAAAGTAAGTTTAAAAATGACTTCAGTTCTGCTTTAATGTTGATGAATATTACAGCAGGTTAAATTTCAAACTACGGGGAAGTTTTTGTATTATTATTATTTTTGCATCATTAATTTTTCTTTGGCTAATCAGACACATGGTACGCCACTACTCTTGCTGGAGCAGTTGGGAGTTAGGTGCCTCGCTCAAGGGCACTTCAGGGAATTGAACTAGCAACCTTTTAGTCCCAAAGCTGTTTCTCTAACTATTAGGTCATGACTTCCCTGAATTTTTGTAAAGAAAATGAAAAAAAACCCCAAAAACCCTGTATTATTAATTAATTATTCGATTGACTCTGCAGGATTTGATGTGGTTTCTGAAGGGTGTTAGTGTTAGGCTCGTCCACCAGAATGATATTGTTATCTAAAGTTTGGGGATTTTTTTTCCTTCTTTCAGTTATAAACTATTCCTGTTTAAAACAAAAGACACCTTGTATTTTCTTTTGCTATATTTACTTTTGGTTTGTTTTAACCTTTCTTGAACTATTTCAGCCCCAAATGATGATCAAATCTGAATGCATGAATTGTTGTTTTCGATTGAAGTTGCATTTTGTTCCTTTTAAAAAGCTGTCCAGGTTCGTTGTTAAAATATTTTTCGCAACCTGCAATACACATCAGATCACATCACGGTTTTATGCGTAGTGTTTTTTTTTTTTTAAATACTGAATAAATGAACTTTAAGGAAAAAAAATTGTATTGTTTGTTTTGTTTTATTATTTGCATTTATTGTGATTGTTTTGACATAAAGTGTGAATTTGCCCCACGTTAGTTTCACACTGCTTCTCTGTTACATATCTGACGGTGTGGTGGTTATGTGTTTGACTCTTAGCATGAGTTTCCCTCTCTGAGGGTGTGTGTGTTATAAAGGTGGGCGATATGACATGAATGTTATGTTATGATACTTGAAGACTAGGATACGGTACGTGATAGAAAAGTATAATATGCTGTATCAGGCTCTCTAACCAGCTCTCAGCGCTAATGCTGATTATTTTACTGTCTAATGAAACGCAGTTAGCAGAAAACACCATCGGTAATGAGGATCGTACTGTAGATGTCGTGACAGGTTTTCTAGCGCCATTGTACCGCTGCGATGAGATCCGCAGCTGTTTTGTTTTATATGAGCAACCCCTTTTCCTGTGCAGTGACAGAGTGAGGCAGCGAGAACGTTATCTCTCTCTCTCATCGCTCGTTCAGCTTTGAGCTCCTTTATCGCTGATCTGTAACAAAACGACCACAGAGAGACCACAGACCCGGCCGCAGCTCCAGCGTCACAGGCACAGAGAGAACAACTCAGGCTCTCGTTATACTCTCTGCATGTACTATACTTTACGATACTATAGTCTTTACTACGTAGCAGATTATCGCCAAGCCAACATCGTAGTACAGGTTCATTTGAAAGTATAGAATGATAATATGCTAATGATGGTGCAATCAGAAATTTATTGTAATGTTAAGTTTATGCTTTAAAGCTACATGTGATGACATCACAACTTTTTTTTCCCCCAGGTGCAAGGTCACCTTTCAAATGTGGTGCAAGAATTTTAGGCTTTTCATCTGAAAAAACTACATTTCTGAATATTTTGGAAAATTTGCTTAAAGATACGAGTCAGTTTTGTCAATTTCGTACATATCTTACTGAATGAATCCTGCGTGTGTAAGTGTTCACAGTATACCGTATATGACACAGATACCGATAGGGTATATGTTTGCGTACTTGCTGTATGACCTCTTTCAGCCAACGCAAAACTCCATTTTTGGTTTCATTATGAAATAAATGCCATGCCATGTATCACGTGCTTTAGATATGATTTTTTTCCAAATCCATCATATGATAAATTGTTATATAATATACCGTACATATATTCCATTCCTTGTTACTATGATTTATATATTGTCCCATATATGAAAAGCAGCAAAAATCTCAATATTAGCAATGTATCTTTTTTTTTTTTTTTTTGCATTTTACAAATGGCTTTGATTGGAAAAAATATTTTTGAATTTAACATTATATATTAATTGTACTGTACACGTTTCCCGTTATACAGTTTCTACTGGAATTGATTGAACAAATGGTCAAAAATGAAATAAATACATATATATTGTGAAATACCGTGACTGAGGTCTTGAAAGTATTGAGCGAGGCCCTCTGGGCCGAGGTCAGTATTCAAGGCCGAGGTCACGGTGTTTCACCATACGGACCGACCTTAAGCTGGTAAATAATATATTTATTTTTTTCTTTACCAAATTCTAACAGAAAACGAGAGCACCCGAAAGGGAAAACCGAGCCGAGCCGCCATTTTGAATCCTCATTCACAGCTGTAATGCAAATTGCTTCCTCCTCGGTATACAAGTGCACTTCCATGGCAGGAAAAAAACTACATTTTACCGCCTATGTAGTCCCCTATTTATACAAAATTGAGTCATTCAGGATTCAGCCATGTTTTTGCTCGGCGTTAGCAACAGTTAGAGGTTTTTAGCTTTCTCCTGAAATGTTTTCTTTTATTTCTTCTTCCTCAGGGTAGTAAAACTCGCTTTCGCTGTGAACACTGTCGTTATCGCTATCCATGCTGTAAAATGAATGCTATTCTCCTGAGAAATGCTGGCCAAAATTTATAAGATTTTTTGATAATCTTAGAAATAAATCTTATAAAAAAAGATAAATGTTGACAAAAATTCTGCTAAGTTTGTTGTTGTGAATGAGTGAGTCGCCAGAGGTCCGTAACCGGGGTCTGTAACTGTGGTCTGTATTGTAGGATACGGACCTGCTTGCCAGCCAATCAGAGCGCAGGATTTGACGGAAACCGCACCGCGAAAAAAATAAATGTATATATTATATGGACATGAATGTTTTACTGGATAATACAGTATGTACACCGCTTGTATTTTTCATACGAGCTCCATCTGGGACATGGAGAACCAAAACCGTGACACAAACCTCTATTATTGAATTATTTTGGTAAATTTGGTGACTTTTTGTTTGTGAATGTGTCGATATAATAAAAAGAAAATCACATGTTGGCTTGAAGATATGAAGTTTATCTTCTTGTGTTGAAAATATTTCACTCTTTCGCTATGCTCACTTGTGATATATACATTATGTTCACCGCTCATAGATAGATAAACTTCATATCTTCACGCAATTGTGTAATATCCTCTATTTATTCTGTCCATGTTCACTGGATATATATGAGCAATCGCGCACTCTGATTGGCTACTCTACTACTAGGATATCAGCTATACCGTAAGTAGAGAAAAACAAAATGGTGGAGCGCATATCACTTTATCAAGTATTTAAAAGAAACAGAAATAGCTTAAAGAATATATATCCCCCCCCCCCCCAATATCTCCTGTTCCACGCTCCAGCCCAGTCAGTGGCTGTAATGCACTTTTAAGTTTTTAAGTTGGTTTGCCAACCGGCAAAAATCCCTGAAGAAGGAGAAAATGGCGGAGCATGTTGCTGAACCAACCGAGGACGAAATAAAAACTCTTCTTGAAAACAAAACCTCAAAAAATACAAAAAAAAGAGCAACAAAATATGGAATGAATGTATTTGATGGTAAGAATGTGTCTTATTATTATTAAATTATTAAAGAAAAAAATAAAAATGCTCCGTTTCTCAAAATCCAGTGAATGTGGATAGAATAAAACAGTTATTCCACTCAATCTCGTCGTACACGGCTTATAGGCACCTCGGTGCTACGCGCCTCGTCAGATATCAGCTCATGTACGACTTGATTTCATGGAATAACTGTTAATTATTTGAGGTTGCTTTGTTTGCCTTATAGGTAGATTCATTCATTCATTCATTCATTCATTCATGTGTTTACTTGCTTGTTTTTTTGTTTGTGTGTTCTCTATTCATCGCTGATTATATATTTCTAACAAAAGCAGTAACACTGAGCTGTAATACTTAGCACACCATGAATTCTTGACACCGTTCCATCGTTAATTAGCAGCACGCTGGAGCCTAAAGTGCGTTCATTGTGCAACGAAAATGAGATAAAGGTACAGACAGAGAAACTGCAAACAAACTTAGGATTTCAGTCAGTTTTATTTAATAAACATTGCGATCAATTCTTCAGAATTAAAATCACATTCATTATTCAGTGTAGCACTGAGCCGTAACATCCAAGGAAAGATCTCTATCTGGATAATGTATAGTCCTGTTATATGGTGTACTTATTCTTCAGCTCACCATGACTCATTTACAGTTTAGCAGTTTAACACTAATGTTTTTTTTTTAAACTTCTTAAAAACAGATCCAAAATGTAAAGGAAAAAATTGAAGGAAAATGAACTTGACCTTGGCTGCAAATTCTGTACATAAATATCAGAATACTGTATTTGCAAGAAAAGGGACATTTTATTGTTGAATTATTGTCATCGTTTAATCCGTCGAGAGCTTTTAATGGATTCTGTGATTTGGTTTAAACATTACAAAATGGATAACAGTTAAAAAATAATAATAATAATAAAATAAAAAATAAAAATGAATTAAATTATTCCATGTAATATGCAAACTTAAACATTATTCTGGAAACATCATGATAGTCACTGTGCAACTGGTACTGTACATTTTCAGACAACAATAATTTAAATAAGCAAATAAATAAATGGTTCCAAAGGACACTGCATAAATAGATCATGGATCATAAGAAGCAAGTGGTAGTAGTAATAATAATAATAATAATGTGACTAAAAGAAAATAAATTTAAAAAAAGAGAAAAAGATCAATGCATGCTTACATAACTGCGAGATAATCCAACCAGATCCATTTTCCCAAACTGCATGAGCTAAAATCTAACAAAAAGATTCTTCAGGATTTAAAGAATTTGTAAATATTCGCATAAACTTCAAATTAAATGCTGTTCGTCAAAGCAAATCCATATATTCAGATGTACCTCGGAGGTTAGCCGACGTTTATGGTTTTATATGGCGCCCACTTTCTTTCTCTCACTCTCTCTCTCACACACACACGTTCTTTTAAATTTATGTTCATTACTTCTTTCTTTGATTTGATCAAATATATTATGTCAAACGAACACCTTTAGAAATCCTTTTATGATCATGGATGTATTGTTTTTAAAAGATTAACTTTACAGCATGCATTCTGTATTTTAAATTTTATTCACAAATGTATTTTATGTGCTGTTTTTGTATTTGTAATTAATTTGAATATACTGGATATGTACATATTGTGTATATTGATCATAACTGGTTTCTTTTATTTAATTTTGATTTATTGTGTGTTGTACTGTATGTGTGACGCAGGGATCCTGTTGATAGCAGAGGTGTAGAGCCACCGATCGGACTACGCTGTTGTTTTATTTAAATAAAGGTGTCTAACTAACTAACTAAGTAGCGTTTTCTATAGTTAGTACACTACCGTTCAAAAGTTTGGGGTCACTTTGAAATGTCCTTATTTTTGAAAGAAAAGCACTGTTCTTTTCAATGAAGATCACTTTAAACTAATCAGAAATCCACTCTATACATTGCTAATGTGGTAAATGACTATTCTAGCTGCAAATGTCTGGTTTTTGGTGCAATATCTCCATAGGTGTATAGAGGCCCATTTCCAGCAACTCTCACTCCAGTGTTCTAATGGTACAATGTGTTTGCTCATTGCCTCAGAAGGCTAATGGATGATTAGAAAACCCTTGTACAATCATGTTAGCACAGCTGAAAACAGTTGAGCTCTTTAGAGAAGCTATAAAACTGACCTTCCTTTGAGCAGATTGAGTTTCTGGAGCATCACATTTGTGGGGTCGATTAAATGCTCAAAATGGCCAGAAAAATGTTTTGACTATATTTTCTATTCGTTTTACAACTTATGGTGGTAAATAAAAGTGTGACTTTTCATGGAAAACACAAAATTGTCTGGGTGACCCCAAACTTTTGAACGGTAGTGTAGATCTGATAAATATTTACTGACAACATATCAGATCTCACACAGAAAATCGACGTCTATTTGATACATAATCAAGAAAACTAACTCGCATTCCTTTTCTAAATCTAGATATAAAAAATTCAATCAAATAACAACTTGACACAGATTTAATAAAGAAACCTGGTTTCCATTTGCACGCTCTCAGCCTCCTGTTAGTCCTCGCTAGTTTGTGTGCTCGTGTTCCTGTGATGTTCCTGCGACGTTCCTGTGACGTTCCTGTTCTTCCTGGACCTTGATTCTGAATCTAAGCCTCACCTGTACTGATTGTGTCTCATTATTGTCTCCTTACGATCATAATTCTGAGTTGTTTCTGCTCTCTACTTGAGTAAAGTCTGCTGTGTAGGACGCTGTGTGACTCATCCAGTTCTTCTATTGTGGTGCACAAGGAGATGAGTTGGAGTCTCACTCTGAAAGGAATGCCCAGGTAATCCCCGTCCCACAGTCTCTCTCCTTTTTCAGAACCATATACATATACACAAGTTTATGGGTGTTATTTTCTGCAGGAACCCTTAGCTTTTCAGTTTTGTGAGTCACACAGGGATCCCCAGGTCAGACCTAAATGCAGAGTGAGAAAGTACCAGAAGGGACGTGATGACTCAAAGCTCCATGAGGGGAATGGAAACAGAGGGTGGACCACCAGTCATAAGGTAACTCTCAATCTAGCAGCACCCACCTTTCACAGAAGAGACAGATAAACAGAAACGCACGTTATTATTATACTGGGCTATTTTAGATACTTTTTTTTTTTTGCCTAGTTCTATATGACCATACTGTATAATATTTTGAATGCATCATTTCTTTTTTCTCGACCTTTTAAATGACGTTTCGTTTTGCAGATATAATGAGCAACACAGAGCAGCGTGGCTCAGATATGTAGTGCACTTGGAAGCTAAAAAAAAAAAGAAAACAGATCATCAATAAGACAGGAAACAGATATAATCAGATATGAAGTTCACAGGATGTAGGCTACATTGATTAACAGTGGAGCACATCGGACACGGCAACCTTTTCTACTTTAAGCCCCCGCCTATTCATACAACTCTGATTCCAAAAAAGTTGAGACAAAGTACAAATTGTAAATAAAAACAGAATGCAATGATGTGGAAGTTTCAAAATTCCATATTTTATTCAGAATAGAACATAGATGACAGATCAAATGTTTAAACTGAGAAAATGTATCATTTAAAGAGAACAATTAGGTGATTTTAAATTTCATGACAACAACACATCTCAAAGTTGGGACAAGGCCATGTTTACCACTGTGAGACATCCCCTTTTCTCTTTACAACAGTCTGTAAACGTCTGGGGACTGAGGAGACAAGTTGCTCAAGTTTAGGGATAGGAATGTTAACCCATTCTTGTCTAATGTAGGATTCTAGTTGCTCAACTGTCTTAGGTCTTTTTTGTCGTATCTTCCGTTTTATGATGCACCAAATGTTTTCTATGGGTGAAAGATCTGGACTGCAGGCTGGCCAGTTCAGTACCCGGACCCTTCTTCTACACTGCCATGATGCTGTAATTGATGCAGTATGTGGTTTGGCATTGTCATGTTGGAAAATGCAAGGTCTTCCCTGAAAGAGACGTCGTCTGGATGGGAGCATATGTTGCTCTAGAACCTGGATATACCTTTCAGCATTGATGGTGTCTTTCCAGATGTGTAAGCTGCCCATGCCACACGCACTAATGCAACCCCATACCATCAGAGGTGCAGGCTTCTGAACTGAGCGCCGATAACAACTTGGGTCGTCCTTCTCCTCTTTAGTCCAAATGACACGGCGTCCCTGATTTCCATAAAGAACTTCACATTTTGATTCGTCTGACCACAGAACAGTTTTCCACTTTGCCACAGTCCATTTTAAATGAGCCTTGGCCCAGAAAAGACGTCTGCGCTTCTGGATCATGTTTAGATACGGCTTCTTCTTTGAACTATAGAGTTTTAGCTGGCAACGGCGGATGGCACGGTGAATTGTGTTCACAGATAATGTTCTCTGGAAATATTCCTGAGCCCATTTTGTGATTTCCAATACAGAAGCATGCCTGTATGTGATGCAGTGCCGTCTAAGGGCCCGAAGATCACGGGCACCCAGTATGGCAGGGGTCTTCAATCCTATCCGCAAAGGGCCAGTGTGGCTGCAGGCTTTCATTCCAACCAAGCAGGAGCTACACCTGATTTCACTTGTTTAATCATTTCACCCTTGTCTCCAATCAACAATCAAGTGAGCCTCCAATTTGGCTGTAATGAAAGCCTGCAGCTACACCGGCCCTTTGCGGATAGGATTGAAGACCCCTGCAGTATGGTTTTCTGGCCTTGACCTTTACGCACAGAGATTCTTCCAGATTCTCTGAATCTTTTGATGATATTATGCACTGTAGATGATGATATGTTCAAACTCTTTGCAATTTTACACTGTCGAACTCCTTTCTGATATTGCTCCACTATTTGTCGGCGCAGAATTAGGGGGATTGGTGATCCTCTTCCCATCTTTACTTCTGAGAGCCGCTGCCACTCCAAGATGCTCTTTTTATACCCAGTCATGTTAATGGCCTATTGCCAATTGACCTAATGAGTTGCAATTTGGTCCTCCAGCTGTTCCTTTTTTGTACCTTTAACTTTTCCAGCCTCTTATTGCCCCTGTCCCAACTTTTTTGAGATGTGTTGCTGTCATGAAATTTCAAATGAGCCAATATTTGGCACGAAATTTCAAAATGTCTCACTTTCGACATTTGATATGTTGTCTGTGTTCTATTGTGAATCCAATATCAGTTTTTGAGATTTGTAAATTATTGCATTCCATTTTTATTTACAATTTGTACTTTGTCCCAACTTTTTTGGAATCGGGGTTGTAGAAACCACTCAATGGGATTAGATCCTTACACGCTAACAAAGAAGGATTTTTCCAACGAGTTGGAAAATTATCAATCCATCGATTTCTCCGACATCTCAAACTACCTGGTGCTGCAGACATCGTTCTACAAGGACACACAGATGAAAACCTGGAAGAACATGAAGGAGTATAACTTTTTTTTATGTTGCTGGGTTAAAGATCTGGGGATCAGGACACTACAAGATATTGTTTATGCCCGGGTAAGGAGGCAGCACAGTGGTGTAGTGGTTAGCATGGTCGCCTCACAGCAAGAAGGTTCCGGGTTTGAACCCAGCGGCCGGCGAGGGCCTTTCTGTGTGGAGTTTGCATGTTCTCCCCGTGTCTGCGTGGGTTTCCTCTGGGTGCTCCGGCTTCCCCTACAGTCCAAAGACATGCGTTTACAGTAGGTTAATGTGGGGCGGCCTTGGGCTGAAGTTCCCTTGAGCAAGGTATCTGACCCCTGACTGCTCCCCGGGCGCTCCAGTGTGGCTGCCCACTGCTCTGGGTGTGTGTGTGTGTTCACTGCTTCAGATGGGTTAAATGCAGAGGATGAATTTCACTGTGCTTCAAGTGTGCATGTGACAAATAAAGGTTTCTTCTTCTTCATTTCTGGGCTTTTTATACCCGTCTTTGTGATGATTGCTAGCACACTACAAGTTTTAGTATCAGGTGTAAACAAACCCCAATCGCTTGATTATTAGTCCTCCCTGCTCTTCTCTTCATTCACAAAGATCCACAGAGACCCCTTTAAAGGCCTGGGTGTTGCACGAATTAGATACGCATGAGTTTACAAGATGGCGGCCATGGTCAAACTGTAAACAAAAACACATCTGAGGACTTAAACTCTCCTGAACTTCAAAACATCATGAAACAAGTGTTGCCAGGCAAAACAAACCTCGCCCAGTAGCACTTATGATGAATATGAAGGAAAATATCGTGAAAAAAAAAGATTTTGACCTTTTTGGTAACGTTGACCTTGATTTTGACCTTGCGTGTGAACATACTTGGCCAATAAACGTGGTTCTGATTCTCATTTGCACACCGTACTGCTCTCAGCCAATCAGAACACATCTGAATGAATATGAAGGAAGATATCGCGAAAAAACGATTTTGACCTTTTTGGTGACCTTGACCGGATGACTCTTAAAATGTTGGAGGTTCTATTTGAGACCAATGCCCATCTATCCTGAAAGTTTCATGAAGATTGGTACAGCTGTTTTCCCGTAATATCATTAACCAACCAACCAAACAAACAAACCCCACCGAAAACAATACCTCGCCCCCTGGTGGACTCCGTCCCGAGTGAGGTAATAACAGAAAATGGTAAGAAAAGTGATTTGCGAATCCAACTGAAATAAATCGGAGGAATTTACAAACCTTTCACAAAGTAATCACTGGAAACTAGAGCGTTCTTCAACTCGCTCCCTTCCATCGCAGCAAAAGGTTCAAGATCCACTTTTCTCATCATCTTTTGGTAAAATCCTTTGCTCTTTCACCCTTTTTTATCACTTCAAGGGGAAACCGGAAGAAAATTTGATCAGTTTCACGGTTTGTTCGATTCGAGCAACCCGAAACAATGCAAACGTCAGTCATTTTAATGACTAGTGAGGCGCTCCAGTGATGAACAGTGAGCTTAGCTGACCACCACTTTGTGTCTTGCTCATCTCATGAGGTGAATGTGACGTCCGATGCAACCCAGCAATTGTACCCTACAAAAAATTAGCTTCAACTTGAAAAAAATTTGCAGCCCAGTAGATGGCGCTTCACAACCCATTTATTCATTCATATTCATAAAGTAGCTGCTTTATCCTGGTCATGGTGATAGCTTGTGATGTACAGTAGGTTCAGACCCCTTCAGTGTTTGCACACTTTAATTCTTGAGTAAGTCTCTCGAAGCTCTACTCCAGCATTGTCTCACACGTCTGCTTCGGAGTTGTTGTCATGCTGAAAGGTGAAACATTTGGATTTCCATTCATCCTTCCCTCAATTCTGATTCTCAAATCTCCCTGTCCATGCCATTGAGAAGCACCTCTCTAGCATGATGCTGCCACCACCATGCTTCACTCTATAATGGTGATGTATTACCAGTTAATGAGCAGTACCTTTAGGTGGGGTTTACATTAGACCGTATCAGCGGATCATCAGATTAACGTTTTTAAAATGATTAGTGTGCACACAGCAACGCCAATACACGATTCGCCTGCACACAGCAACACCAATACACGGATACGCTCGGCTCCACAGGCATCCTGCGCTCCAAATCACTCCGCCCTGAACAGCGAGTGCCCTCTGGAGGGTGCGCACTCCGGCCCTGCGCAGCTCACAGAGCGCGCGAGTGGAGCGCACGAGCAGTGATTTGGGACTGAGCCGCTGTGTGTGTGATCTCAGTGCATGTCGGGCATGCGCGTCACTTACCACTTGCAAGTGGAAGGATGGCAAGCCTAAAGACAATCATAACTACACAATGGGCAGTATTTGCATCAGTATTTGCAGTATTTTCATACTTTTATACTCTTTAATGAAAGGTGATACAAGGCGGAAGTCCGCGCCGTTTTTCAGCAGTCGCATCACATGACCAACGCCAGTGAATCAGGAAGGTGGATGTCACAATGACGTTGTCCAATGACGACGCCAGCTAGAGCTCAGCACAGCGTATCCGCGTATTCTCAATGTTTACACAGCACCGGACCAGACACGATCTAGATTGAATACGTGGACCCTGGCAGATTCCCGTTTCCCGGCGTTTCCAGGCGTTTTAATGTAAACGGACAGTGCATCCGCGAAGAAAACGAGACAGATACGGTCTAATGTAAACTTGGCCTTAGTGCTTGGAATTCAGCCCAAAGAATTTAGTTTTTGTTTCAGTCTTTTTATTCATGCTCACAAAGTCCTTTAAGTGTCTTCCATATGCACTTTACCTTGGAGAGTCTTCCATCAAGATGATCTACCAGAAAGGGCCCACCTGACTGATGAAGTGTTTCTGAGATGGTTGTCTTTCTGCCAGGTTCTCCCATCTCCACAGAGTACTTCTCAAGCTGTGGCCATTAAGTTATTGGTCAAACACCCTTCCACTCCCAACCAAGGTCCTTCTAGTCCTGTTACTTAGATAGAAA
The DNA here is from genome assembly GCF_027579695.1 of Neoarius graeffei. Lineage (NCBI taxonomy): Eukaryota > Metazoa > Chordata > Actinopteri > Siluriformes > Ariidae > Neoarius > Neoarius graeffei. The sequence goes on from NC_083580.1 coordinate 8,953,121, forward strand.
GAATCCTGGTGTTTCCAAACTTCTTCCATTTTACAATAATAGAACCCACTATAAGAACATTCAAAGTTTTAGAAATGGTTTTAGATTCTTGTCCAGATCTCTTGACAAAATTTGATCAGGGAGTTCTATTCTATACAAAGGTACATGGGCTTCATGGCTTGGGTTTTGATATGGCATGTCTTGTGAATTGTAGGATCTTAAGCTAAAGGTCTGAATGCTTAGCTTATATCTAATATCGAATATCTAATACTTATCAGACTTCGTTTCAGTTTTTGATCACACTGGATACTTGATATTATTCTATCCACATTCACTGGATATGAGCAATTGCATGTTCTGATTGGCTACTCTACTACTAGGATATCAACTCATATACCATGAGTAGAGAAAAACAAAATGGCGGAGCGTTTTGCTGAAGCAACCAAGGATGAAATAAAAACGCTACTTGAAAACAAAACCCCAAAAAAGGGAAAAAAAGCAATAAAATATGGAATGAAAGTATTTGATGGTAATGGCATATCTTTTTATTTTTCAAGAATTATTATTAGCACATTTTTCACAAATTGCTCCTGTCGTTTCACCGGTTTGTTTACATTCTTCATCTTTAAGCATTAAAATTTGTTGATTTTTTTTTTCTTGCTGGTTCAAAAGCTCAAAGAAGTTTGAAAATTATATCACTGGAATGTCCAAGGAAGAATTAAATAAATGTCTAAAGCTAGTCTATAGCTCGCCACAACAGCAAGATGGCACTTTCTACAAAAAACAAAACAAAAAACAACAACAAAAAAAGTTAATTTGTGCCGCCATCGATAGGATTTTAAGAAGTCCGCCTAAGTGGAAATGATTTTGTTGGACGTTTTGTATAAAGTTTTAATTTATCGAATTTGCGAATGAATAAATAAATAAATAAATTTAAAAAATGTTCTGTTTCTCAAAATCCGGTGAATATGGATAGAATAAAACAGTTATTCCACCCAATCTTGTTGTACATGGCTTATAGCTGACTCAGCGCTATGCACCTCATCGGCTAGCAGCTCACGTACGACGCGATTTCGTGGAATAACTGTTAAATATGGCAAGTTGCAGGTTTTTGTATTATTAGCTTCGAGTGAGAGAGAGAGAGAGAGAGAGAGAGAGAGGTTTTAGCTCTTATAATGTCAGCGATAACAGGAACTAAGTTGTTGTTGTGAATGTTCCATAACATTAAATGTAACTATAATTGAACTGAGTGTGTGATGTGTTTGATACAAAATATAAAAGCTTTTAGATTAAAATAAAAACAATTCAGGACATGCTCTTTTTTTGGAAAATAATACACACTGGATTACATACTGATATGTTAAATGTTGTTCATTTTGTACTGTATATTCACTTTATCTCAGTATGCTTATATTTATAACGTCATGCTTGGGTGGATGTTTTCAGTAACTTACAGCCTCGGTGAAATTGCGTTATTTTCCCACCAACAGTTTCAACATAAACCACGTGACGCAAGACCCTATTGCGACATTAAAAGCGTCAGGTGAGTGAGGATTGCTGTAGTGTAGGCAGCTTTTCCTTTTTACACTTCGGAGGATTTCTGTACGCCTACAGCCCAGAGTGGGCTATCTTCCACAAACTAACACACATGTGAAACTTTCATGAGCTCAAGACTCTTTTCCATTGTTCTCAGCAAGCGGCCGTTCATGAAGACGTTATTGACATTTGCAGTATTTTTTTTCCACAGCATAACACAGCTCCAATATTAGTTCCTTTTTAACAATGCATGCTAAACTTTTATATTATGCTAAATTTACAGTTTTAAAAGAATGTTTCAGAGGGCGAAAAATATTCAATGCCGCTTCATTTCCTCCCTTAAATTTATTGGACGAGACATGCATGGCATCCGGTTTGATTTTCTAACCATTATGTACAACCCCGATTCCAAAAAAGTTGGGACAAAGTACAAATTGTAAATAAAAACGCAATGCAATAATTTACAAATCTCAAAAACTGATATTGTATTCACAATAGAACATAGACAACATATCAAATGTCGAAAGTGAGACATTTTGAAATTTCATGCCAAATATTGGCTCATTTGAAATTTCATGACAGCAACACTTATCAAAAAAGTTGGGACAGGGGCAATAAGAGGCTGGAAAAGTTAAAGGTACAAAAAAGGAACAGCTGGAGGACCAAATTGCAACTCATTAGGTCAATTGGCAATAGGTCATTAACATGACTGGGTATAAAAAGAGCATCTTGGAGTGGCAGCGGCTCTCAGAAGTAAAGATGGGAAGAGGATCACCAATCCCCCTAATTCTGCGCCGACAAATAGTGGAGCAATATCAGAAAGGAGTTCGATAGTGTAAAATTGCAAAGAGTTTGAACATATCATCATCTACAGTGCATAATATCATCAAAAGATTCAGAGAATCTGGAAGAATCTCTGTGCATAAGGGTCAAGGCCGGAAAACCATACTGGGTGCCCGTGATCTTCGGGCCCTTAGACGGCACTGCATCACATACAGGCATGCTTCTGTATTGGAAATCACAAAATGGGCTCAGGAATATTTCCAGAGAACAATATCTGTGAACACAATTCACCGTGCCATCCGCCGTTGCCAGCTAAAACTCTATAGTTCAAAGAAGAAGCCGCATCTAAACATGATCCAGAAGTGCAGACGTCTTCTCTGGGCCAAGGCTCATTTAAAATGGACTGTGGCAAAGTGGAAAACTGTTCTGTGGTCAGACGAATCAAAATGTGAAGTTCTTTATGGAAATCAGGGACGCCGTGTCATTCGGACTAAAGAGGAGAAGGACGACCCAAGTTGTTATCAGCGCTCAGTTCAGAAGCCTGCATCTCTGATGGTATGGGGTTGCATTAGTGCGTGTGGCATGGGCAGCTTACACATCTGGAAAGACACCATCAATGCTGAAAGGTATATCCAGGTTCTAGAGCAACATATGCTCCCATCCAGACGACGTCTCTTTCAGGGAAGACCTTGCATTTTCCAACATGACAATGCCAAACCACATACTGCATCAATTACAGCATCATGGCTGCGTAGAAGAAGGGTCCGGGTACTGAACTGGCCAGCCTGCAGTCCAGATCTTTCACCCATAGAAAACATTTGGCGCATCATAAAATGGAAGATACGACAAAAAAAGACCTAAGACAGTTGAGCAACTAGAATCCTACATTAGACAAGAATGGGTTAACATTCCTATCACTAACCTTGAGCAACTTGTCTTCTCAGTCCCCAGACGTTTACAGACTGTTGTAAAGAGAAAAGGGGATGTCTCACAGTGGTAAACATGGCCTTGTCCCAACTTTTTTGAGATGTGTTGTCGTCATGAAATTTAAAATCACCTAATTGTTCTCTTTAAATGATACATTTTCTCAGTTTAAACATTTGATATGTCATCTATGTTCTATTCTGAATAAAATATGGAATTTTGAAACTTTCACATCATTGCATTCCGTTTTTATTTACAATTTGTACTTTGTCCCAACTTTTTTGGAATCGGGGTTGTAGAAGGGGTAGGTATATTTCAGAAGCAACAAAGAATTATGTGCTGAATGGTTCTTTGGGAAACCAAAGATGGCTCCTCAGGCGACCACAAATGGTTCTAGAGTTCCACACCTTGCACATTTTGGTGTTTTCCTTCCTCTAAGTCACCAAGCTAGGGCAGTGGTCCCTCAGTGGTTAAGGCATTGAGCTACTGATCAGAAAGTCATGAATTCAGATGCCACTTGTATCCTGACTCAGTTATAAGTTGCTTTGGATAAAACCCTCAGTCAAATGGCATAAACACTACTCTATTGTAGTTACTCTATGTCTTTAGTCTTAACCTTTTTCTGATACTTTTATTTTGTGTTTGCTGTTTATTTCTTGGCCTCACAAGACTTAGGACTTCAATGTTGCCTTGTTAGTGACACCATGTGGTCAAAATCATGTGACTTCATGGATGTAATATCGTTCAAATCTTGGCTGATGTCTCCAAAGTGACATTGTTGACAAAGTATTGGCTTATTGCTTGTCTACAGATTCAAACTTGCTTTCTATGGAGTTGTCCTGGTCAATGATAACATAATGAGTTTTATATAAAATACCCCACTTGCCCCTCCTTCGGGCAGTCTTTTTTTTCCCCCCCACCCTCAAGCTCGGGTACCAGAGGCCTGGGAGTTTGAGGTCCTGCGCAGTATCTTAGCTGTTCCTAGGACTGCGCTTTTCTGGACAGCGATCTCAGATGATGTTCCTGGGATCTGTTGGAGCCACTCTTCCAGTTTGGGGGTCACTGCGTCGAGGGCTTCTATCACCACCAGGACCTCTGTTGACTTCATCTTCTACATCTTTTTTAGCTCTTCTTTCAGCCCTTGATATTTCTCGAACTTCTCAAGTTCCTTTTTCCTGATGTTATTGTCACTTGGAATTGCCACATCTATCACCACAGCCTTGTTCTCCCATTTGTTCACCACTACCATGTCCGGTTGGTTAGCCATTACCGGTTTGTCCGTCTGTATCTGGAAGTCCCACAGAATCTTAGCTTGGTCATTCTCAACCACCTTTGGAGGTGTGTCCCACTTTGACCTTGGGACTTCCAGTCCATACTCGGCACAGATGTTTCTGTACACTATGCCAGCCACTTGGTTATGGCGTTCCATGTATGCTCTTCCTGATAGCATTACTGACTTGGTGCACTCTGGTGCAGGAGGTCAAAGGTTCATGCCTCGGTTGAAGGCAATTCCAGTGAGGGCCTGTAGGCAAGGTCCTTAATGCTACTTCATCAATGAGAGACAGAAAAACAAGAGTCATACCAGCTCGGACGTCGCCCAGTCGAACAAGGTCCGCGTCAGGTGTCAAGGAACCAGGGCAACCTGATGAGAAATGGGCTACTGGAAAAAAAGCAAGACACTCATGGATATACAGTGCCTTTCAAAAGTATTCATACCCCTTGAACTTTTTCACATTTTTCCACCTTACAACCACGAACTTAAAAGTTTTTTATTGAGATTTTATGTGATAGACCAACACAGAGCAGCACATAATTGTGAAGTGAAACGAAAATGATAAATGGTCTTCAAAATTTCTTTTTGAAAATTCTTAATGGTAAATGATAAATGGTCTTAAAAATCTGAAAAAATGTGATGTGCATTAGTATTCAGCCCCCCTGCGTCAATACTTTGTAGATCCACCTTTTGCTGCAATTACAGCTGCAAGTCTTTTGTGGTATGTCTCTACCAGCTTTGCACATCTAGACACTGAAATTTTTGCCCATTCTTCTTTGCAAAATAGCTCAAGCTCAGCCAGATTGGATGGAGAGCATCTGTGAACAGCAATTTTCAAGTCTTGGCGCAGATGCTCAATGGGATTTAGGTCTGGACTTTGACTGGGCCATTCTAACACATGAATATTCTTTGATCTAAACCATTCCATTGTAGCTCTGGCTATATGTTTAGGGTCATTGTCTTGCTGGAAGGTGAATCTCCTTCCCAGTCTCAAGTCTTTTGCAGCCTCCAACAGGTTTTCTTTCAGGATTGCCCTGTATTTAGCTCCATCCATCTTCCCATCAACTCTGACCAGCTTCCCTGTCCCTGCTGAAGAAAAGCATCCCCATAGCATGATGCTGCCACCACCATGTTTCACAGTGGGGATGGTGTGTGCAGGGTGATGAGCAGTGTTAGTTTTCCACCACACATAGCGCTTTGAATTTAGGCCAAAAAGTTCAACTTTGGTCTCATCTGATCAAAGCACCTTCTTCCACATGTTTGCTGTGTCCCCTACATGGCTTCTTATGGCTGTCTTTCAACAATGGCTTTCTTCTTGCCACTCTTCCAAAAAGGCCAGATTTGTGGAGTGTACGACTTATAGTTGTCCTGTGCACAGATTCTCCCACCTGAGCTGTGGATTTCTGCAGCTCCTCCAGAGTGATCATGGGCCTCTTGGCTGCTTCTCTGACCAGTGCTCTCCTCGCTCGCTCTGTCAGTTTAGGTGGACGGCCATGTCTTGGTAGGTTTGCAGTTGTGCCATACTTTTTCCATTTTTGAATGATGGATTGAACAGTGCTTCTTGAGATGTTCAGAGCTTGGGATATTTTTTTTGTAACCTAACCCTGCTTTAAACTTCTCCAGAACTTTATCCCTGACCTGTCTGGTGAGTTCTTTGGTCTTCATGATGCTGTTTGTTCTTCAGTGTTCTCTAACAAACCACTGAGGCCTTCACAGAACAAGTGTATTTATGCTGAGAGTAAATTACACACAGTAGGACTCTATTAACTAATTAGATGACTTCTGAAGGCAATTGATTGCACTGGATTGTATTTAGAGGCATCAGAGTACAGGGGGCTGAATACTAATGCACACCACATTTTTCAGATTTTTATTTGTTTAAAATTTTGAAGACCATTTATCATTTTCGTTTCACTTCACAATTATGTGCTGCTCTGTGTTGGTCCATCCCATAAAATCTCAATAAAAACTTTTAAGTTCGTGGTTGTAAGGTGGAAAAATGTGAAAAACTTCAAGGGGTATGAACACTTTTTCAAGGCACTATATATATATATATATATATATATATATATATATATATATATATATATATATAGTTGCGTGCCCTGTGAGACACTTCCACTTATCTCTGATGGTCCATAGGTCTACGAGTGTATTTGACATTTTAAGTGTTGTACATGTGTGTTTGTACTATACTCTTTGATTCTTTCGTTAAACTAAATAAATTTGTTGAACCGAATAAATTTGTTCCTTAAGCATGCAGTCACCCATCTACTGGAAATAGGAATCTCAACTAATGCCAAGACGTATGTGTATAATATGTTGCTAGGCATGCATTAAACAAAAACATTTATAAAAGTTACTTGATAAGAACTAGGAGGTGGCATGGTGGTGCAGAGGTTAGCACTGTTCTATTCACAGTGGTCAGCAAGAAGGTTCTTAGCTGGAACCTGCCAGACAATTGGGGCCTTTCTGTGAAGAGTTTGCATGTTCTCCCTGTGCCTGAGTGGGTTTCCTTCGGGTTCTCCGGTTTCCTTCCACAGTCCAAGGACATGCAGGTTAAGTCAACTGGCTACTTGAAATTGCCCATATGTGCGAATGTGACTGTGAGTGGTTGTTTGTTTCTGTGTTAGCCCTGGAAAACATTGGTGGCCTGCCCAAGGTGAACCCTGCCTTTTGTCCGAAGTCAGCTGGGATTAGTTCCAGGTCATCTGCAACCCTGACAGATATGTGGTATCGATGATGGATGGATAGAAGATAGAATAGGATTATATAATTTTTTAAAAATGGTTTAAATCCGGGCAGCATGGTGGTGTAGTGGTTAGCACTGTCGCCTCACAGCAAAAAGGTCTTGGGTTCGAGCCCAGTGGGCCTTTCTGTGTAGAGTTTGCATGTTCTCCCCGTGTCTGTGTGGGTTTCCTCCGGGTGCTCCAGTTTCCCCCACAGTCCAAAGACATGCAGGTTAGGTTAACTGGTGACTCTAAATTGAGCGTAGGTGTGAATGTGAGCATGAATGGTTGTTTGTCTCTATGTGTCTGCCCTGTGATGACCTGGCGACTTGTCCAGGGTGTACCCCGCCTTTCGCCCGTAGTCAGCTGGGATAGGCTCCAGCTTGTTTGCGACCCTGTAATGTGTGTATGTGTGGTTTAAATCCTTTCCATAGCCTCTATTAGTCATATTTTTTTTACATCTATAAGCAATAAATAAATAGTTAAGTAAGTACTGTATGTATAACTATTGTCCTGCTTTACTTGTAAGCTTCCAATCTAATGTTACACAATGCTAAATAATCATTCATCAATTACCCAGTACTCATTGTGATCTGATGCCTTTTCAAGTCACCAAAAACCCCGCTGAGGAGGGCGACATCACTACTAAGTTTTTATTCAAACAGAAAAGCTAATTACTAGGGTTAAAATGAGGAGTGCAATCAGACAGAATAAAGTATGGTTGTTAAACTCAGGAAGCTGAGGGAGTCTGACACGAGCGACATAAGATATAAAAAAAAAAAAGATATAATTTAAGCCCACAGGGGGCAGTAGTCACCTAAGCCTCCTTGCCTGCCTTTTTGCTTGGCAGCCAGGTCTATGTTATAGAAGTTTCACCATGGCCACTAAAGCACAGTTTCCCTGAATACTTTCAGTATTTCACAAATATCCTACAATGAGCTTATATTTATTTATGAGCAGGTTTGAGAATTCAAAAAGTGTTGCATTGATTGATTGATTGATTGATTTCGCAATAGAAACATATACATAACATGTGAACATATAATATAAATATAAATATTGCGGAAGATAACACAAAAAGTAAAAATACTTATTTCCATTGTGGTCCTCGAAACATACACATGTAAGCCACATGTTGTCCCTGGACACACCATACACACTGTGTTTCAGTTCAGGATCCAAACTAGTCTCCACCAAACCTATGTTCAACCTCTACCCTTTCAAATTTCCATGCCTACCCTTCGTACATTTCTGGCTAGTTAATACAGCAAACTCAAGCAGGGTTACCATGAAAATGGGATGTACTCTCCATGGCATGTAACTTTACAATGTGAGAAGGATAAATGGCAAGGTCGCAAGTCCTCATGCCGCTCCACCATGATGGTAAAAACGGTGGGTTTGTTTTCAGGGTATGCTTCCCAAGATCTGCCGTGTTGAGTTTAGTGATGTAAACAGGGTTACCATGAGAAGGTACAACAGATGGTCTTCACCATGGAGACGCTGGAGCGGTCAGGTCTTGCATGACCATAGGTTACGCTTCACATGATGCTGGGTATGGGTATAGAGAGACCATGAAGGCCACGAGTGAGGTACTACTCTTCAAGGAACCCTTAACTCCTTGGGATTAAGGGGACGGGATAAAATGGGATGGGATGAATAAATTCTAATGGGATTTACTGGAGGCTATGCTGTTTTCAATGTGTTTTAGTTAATGGAACGATTGTGAAGCTGCTTATTTAAAATGGTATGCCACTTGGGTCAAATTATGCTCAGGTTACGTGAGAGACAGCAGAAGTGAAATGGGCTGTTTAGTAGTTTTGCAAGTTTGTACTTCAGAAAGGATGGCAATTTGCTTGGGTGACACTGTAGGCCTGTGAAGCTGCTAGGGTTGCAAACCTCAGGCTTCGACACAATATGATACGATTTTAATTTTTAAGCAAATTATTAGATTTTTTTATGATACTGCTGATGCTATGATACGATAAGGTACTATATGATATATAATGTAGTATTCTTTTTCTTTCGGCTGCTCCCGTTTGGGGTCTCCACAGCGGATCTGTTCCACATATTTGATTTGGCATTGCTTTTACACCGGATGCCCTTCCTGACACGACCCTTCCCCAGTCTATCCAGGCTTGGGACCAGCACCAAGTATGCACTGGCTTGTGCAACCCCAGTGCCTTGGTATTTTACCTAACCTGCATGTCTTTGAACTGTGGAGGAAACCGGAGCTCCCAGAGGAAACCCACGCAGACACGGGGAGAACATGCAAACTCCACACAGAAAGGCTTCCATCAGCTGTGAGGTTCGAACCTGGGCTCTGTACAGGGACACTCAAGGTCTTCTACTCCAACCTTGGCAACCATGTCTTCATGAAGTTCCTCAAGATCCTGTATATATAAACAATCATAAAATAAGTCAGTAAGTAAATAAATAAATAATAATTAAAAAAACAAAACAAAACAAAACACAGCTTCAGCAGTTCAACAGAAACTTAAAATATGGTGTCCCAGAAAAAAACTGCAGATTTCTTTCAGATGTCTGGACAGCTAAAATATCGTCTGTTTTCTTTTTTCTTTTTTTAAAAAGTGCAGATAAATACTTAAATAATATTGGCCGGCATTGAGTAGTATATCAGATATCTTCCATTCAGCTAGCATGATGTTGAACAAGTCGAAGACGAGAAGCTGAATGGAATATATCTGATATACCACGAAAAAAAAGCCAGCCAATATTATTATTATTATTATTATTATTATACATTCCTTTTGGGTGTTCACCGCGTCTTTCTCTTTCAAAATTCTCTCAAAGTCTTCTGTATTTAACGAAGCAAACCTGGCAGCCATGTTTGTTCACAAATTGTCCCAGTCGCTCACTAGTGCGAAAGTTTTACGTCTCTGACATGTGACGCCATGTTGTCTTGACAACCATGCAATATCGTAAACCATATTCAACGCTCATTCTCCATTGGGTAGAGTGACGTAATACATGTAGGATAAGCGATATGCTAACAATATTGCATGCTATTGAACCAAATGAATGAAACCCGCTAAAAGGGAATAGAACACGTTTTTATTCCATCGAAAAAGTGTCCTGTATGTATAATAATAGTATACACTGTATAGTTGAGCCAGATGAAGTCTTCAGTATTTAAAATAAATGATGAAATGAAACATGTGAGATGGTTTTGGTTAAAAAAAAGTCCCATATGCTATTGAGGAAGCGCAATTGTTCCATTATGGGAAATGAAACTAGAATGTACCTTTTATGTTTTAGCATGGTACCGAATGTGTCTTTTGTCAGTTCTCAGAAAAATAGATTTTCTTGTACCACAAGACAACAAAATTGACCATTTAATACATTTATATCGGTCCAGCTGTACAAAATAAAAAAAAAAAAGGTACTAATAAAGGTACTGCACCTGTAACTTTTCTTGTTGGTGAGGTCATACTCTTATCTTTTATACCTTTAATAATTATCCTACATCATACATAAATGTGGTATACCTTTAGGGTTTGTACCTTAAATGATTGAAGATGATTAAGGAGACACTGCAGGCACTTTTGTAGTTAATAGATGCATACTCAAAGTACAAAATGTCTATACATAATGCGACCATCCCAGCGACAAGGAAAAGTACCCTTAAAGTGCCATTCCACCATTGGATGTATTCTTTGGCATAAAATACAATATATTTTATGACAACATGACTAGACAGAGAAATCTTTACCTTCAAAATGATATATCAAACATAATTTTTTGACAACGACAAGTATATTAATTTTGCGACCAAAGTCACCTACCCTTTTAATTTCCGTGCGGTAGTGAAACGTGATACAGGCTAGTGGCCTAGTGGTAGCGTGTCCGCCTCTTGATCGGGAGATCGTGAGTTCTATTCATGGTCGGGTCATACCAAAGACCATCATAAAAATGGTACCTACTACCATCTGGCAAGGCACGCTGCAATACAGATGCTAGTAAGGGAGTTAAAATCTCATGGTTACCAGAGGACTGGCCCCCCACTGTAACCCTAGCTATGTAATAGGCGAGAGTCCGAGGGCTGCAGAAACAGAGATCGGCGCCGCCCGATGCGCCATATGGCACGGGAAGGACTTTAGACTTTAGTGAAACGTGATGTCATCAGCAGGTTCCCCTTCTTGTGTACCACGTCACACGTGACGTAGTACACAAGAAGGGGAACCTGCCGATGACATCACGTTTCACTACCGCGCGGAAATTAAAAGGGTAGGCGACTTTGGTCGCAAAATTAATATACTTGTCGTTGTCAAAAAATTATGTTTGATATATCATTTTGAAGCTAAAAGATTTCTCTGTCTAGTCATGTTGTCATAAAATATATTGTATTTTATGCCAAAGAATACATCCAATGGTGGAATGGCACTTTAAGTTACTGTATATATAATCAATAATAATTCATAACAATGACAAGTTAATTAATAAATAAATTGCATAATGTTATGATTAATTTTAGTATTACTGAAAGTGATATGCATTACACACACACAGTGCTTTAAACAATTATTGGCACCTCTTGTAAAGATTCGTAAAAAGGGTTAGAAAATATCCAGCTTTTTGTGAAGTTGCTTCACTGAAAAAAGAAAGAAAGAAAGCACAACTTTATTCATCACACACTTGTGAAATTTCCTCTCTGCATTTAACCCATCTGAAGCGGTGAACACACACGTGAGCAATGAGCACACACACATAGCCAGAGCAGTGGGCAGCCATGCTACTGTAACAGCGCCCGGGGAGCAATCGGGAGTTAGGTGCCTCGCTCAAGGGCACCCCAGCCCAAGGCTGTCCCATATTAACCTAACCGCATGTCTTTGAACTGTGGGGGAAACCGGAGCACCCGGAGGAAACCCATGCAGACACGGGGAGAACATACAAACTCCACACAGAAAGGCCCTTGTCGGCCGCTGGGTTTGAACCCAGAACCTTCTTGCTGTGAGGCGACCGTGCTAACCATTACGCCACCGTGCCACCCGGAGAAAACTCCAACCTTTAATTGTAAGAAATTTATTCAGAGAAAAACAAATCCCTCATCAAGAAATAATTATTTTCACTATTATTGGCACCGCTGCATTTAATACTTTGTACAACCTCCCTGGGCTGCACAATGGTGGAGCGGTTAGTACTGTTGCCTCCCAGAAAGAAGGATCTGGGTTTGAGCCCAGCGGCCAACAAAGGCCTTTCTGTGCAGAGTTTGAATGTTCTCCCCGTGCCTGTGTGGGTTTCCTCCGGGTGCTCCGGTTTCCCCAACAGTCCAAAGACATGCAGATTAGGCTAATTGGTGGCTCTAAATTGACCGTAGGTGTGAATGTGAAGGTGTGTGAATGGTTGTCTGTGTCTATGTGTCGGCCCTGCAATGACCTGGCGACTTGTCCAGGGTGTACCCCGCCTTTCGCCCATAGTCAGCTGGGATAGGCTCCAGCTTGCTGGCGACCCTGCACAGGATAAGCGGTTACGGATAATAGATAGATGGATGGACGGATGTACAACCTCCCTGTATCAGTAAAACAGCACTGAGTCTCTTCCTATAACATTTAATAATAATAATGATAACTTTATTCATTCATCTTGAAAAAAATATATACGATGAATGTACAACAAAAAACAACAAAGTCATGGAAATACGTATCTAAAAAAAAATCAATCATGAAGTTTGACTATGTCCAGATGTTAAGGAGGCGACATGCTCTTGAGATAGAAGACTTTTTAAGTCTTTCAGTTCCTGATAATGATATCGCGAGACAACTTTTGTTCCTAGTTGCGTACTTGTGGGCCACCATTCTTGGACGGAACACATGATTTGGATTTTTAGGGTCCTTTATAATTCTTTCAAGCTCACGTATGGTCGCCTCATCTCTTCATTCCTCCAGACTTGCAAGACTTGGCATGCCAGTTATGGCCATACAGTGATCCTGTACATTTTATAAGGCTGGAGATGCAGAGCAGGGCATCTGAGAGCATTCGTCTTTACACAATCCCTGCAGATGATCCAGGGTCCGAGGCCCTCTCTTGTGCTCTCTCATCTTCAGTTCACTCCTGGGGTTCAGGTCAGGGGACTGAGATGATCATGGTAGAAGGTTGATTCTGTGGTCCGATAACTATTTTTGTGTTGATTTGGACACACTGTCTGTGTGTGTGTGTGTGTGTGTGTGTGTGTGTGTGTGTGTGTGTGTGTGTGTGTGAGATCACATGGTCTTTAGTCTTTCACAGTCATGCATGGCATTGAACAAGCAACTGATTCTTAAACCTTGAATCTGCTTCTTTTGAACAGTGAGTTTTTTATTGTGTTAAAAACACATTTCCAAATTGTGTTCACATGTCCATCTGGATTTATTTAAAAAAAAAAAAGGCAGCTTTTTTTTTTCTTCCTGTGTTGAGTAATACAGATGTGTCCAGGTGACTTTATAGCGCTGAAAATGAACAATAAAAATGGCTGAAGTGCAGATGGATGATGTTTAGTGTCTGATGTGTATAAAGTGTTTGTGGTTTTAGAGAGGGTCTCAGCTCAGCTTCTGATTGGTGGGTTTCGGTGCTCCACGCGCTCTGCAAGACCCTCAGACTGGTGCATGGTTCTGCAACCCTGCTGCAAAATGCATGATGTTTAAAAGATCACAAGTAACATTTATCCAATTTCCATTCTGTAAGCTCACTCTGAAATGTCTATAGGATAGAAACATTCGATTGTGAGCATTTGGGGATGAAATTAGATCAGAATGTTGCTGTCTTTCAGCAGTGACTGACTTTCAGCAAAAACCATGCACCAGTCTGAAAAATATTTACCATATATATATATATATATATATATATATATATATATATATATATATATATATATATATAATATTCACAAAATCTTTTCTTGTTCAGGTGATTTTATTTTATTTTAAAGAAACGCTGCTCTTGTATGTGATCATCATTATGTAAGGGGGGAAAAAGGCATGAAAAAAGTTCCTTTTAAAATGTTATACCCCGAAATTGTACATACAAATTAAAAAATGTCACCACATGCAAATAAACGAATCATGTAAACTAATCAAATGACTGTGTGAAAATTTAAATGTGATCAAGATTATGATAAAAAAGTCCAGTCAGTGTTTTAAAATGTTTTCTAATATTACTTTAAAATTCAAATAACATTTCTTTTATTTTAGTCCATATCAAGCCTTTTTTTTTTTTTTTTTTTTTACCTATGTTAGAAGAAAAAAAAATCTACCAAAGATGAAGCAATGAGTAAAAAAGAAAGGAGAAGAGAATGAGAAACTGGGAGGAGAGAAGATCATGTTCATGACACATTTCTTCTTCACTCTCTTCATGTTCTAGGTGCTGGGATTAACTGGAAAAAAAAACATTGTTAAAGAAGAAAAAACAAGAAAATGACGCTGATCTGGAGTGTTTTTGGTGTCTTCTTGGTCCTGTTTCATGGTAAGAAATGTGTTTTCTCTTCTTTAAAAGTTGGACTGAAGTTATATGAGGTTCGAAGAGGTGATGCAATTCATATCAGTCGAATAAAGAGATGAACATTATCACTATTATCACCATTATGAACATTACGGTACATTACAACTGAATAGAGATTTAATGGTTATTCAAATTATTTGTTTTTATTTCACCAGGAGGTTTTTTTAAAATCAGTTTTGGATTCTAGTTCTTCAAATTTTCAGATCTTTTTCAATCCAAGGCACTTTCTAAAAAATAATAATAAAAAAAAATTATGGATTTGTTTATAAATAAATTGAACCGACCTATTATAAATCTATAATGTACTGGCCTATAGCATACCTACTCTCTGAACTTCACAGTAGTCTATATTACTGTAAATATCTTACATTTGTGCTGTTTGTTTTATTTATTTTTTAAATTTTAATTTTAATTAAACCACACGATTTTCCCAGCCTCTTATATCTAATATACCTGTGAAAAACTCGAATGGAACAAGTTCAGCAAATGCTGTAGAGCAAAGATTCCTTCAAAAATAATAAAATTAAATGTTTCTACCTGAAAGAATCCTATAAAGAGGAGATCTCGGGTACAATGAGTGCAGTTTTATCAGGAGCTGTAAGTTTTACTGAGCATCTACTTCTTCTAGAGAGACTCTGCTTCTTAGTTTTCGAGCAAAACAGAAGCTCAACAGCCTTCGTTGTATTTTTTTTTCAATAAAAAGTGGTCTCTTATGTAACATGCTGCTTTCTTTACTGACGTACAAGTATTTTCTTGTAGCATTTCGTTTCATTTTGTCCTGGAAAACTAACATTTAGGAATCTTTTTTTTATTACTGACTTGATAATGTAGAAGTCATAAAATCAAAATCTATAATATAATTTAAACCGAAAAAAAGTTGCCTAAAACTTTTAGTTCTGTAAATAAATGACTTTTGGTGTCTAATCAGTTTCATTTCTTGTATTTAGGTGTTGAAGCTGTTGAAGAGAAGGAGGTACAGGAGAATGCAGATGTGACCCTCAAATGTGATTCTCAAGGGGCATCGGTCTATTGGC
Source organism: Neoarius graeffei (assembly GCF_027579695.1). Taxonomy (NCBI): domain Eukaryota; kingdom Metazoa; phylum Chordata; class Actinopteri; order Siluriformes; family Ariidae; genus Neoarius; species Neoarius graeffei. The sequence goes on from NC_083580.1 coordinate 8,968,870, forward strand.
TTCGGATGAAAGAAAATAAGCAGGACTTTGAGTACATGGCAACATACACCTCGAGTAAGAAATTCAGATCAAGTGACAAAAATAAATTCAAAATGACTGAGCAAACTTTGAAAGTAATCGGGTTTAAGCAGCAGGAAGACAGTGGCACTTACAGCTGCATTTTCATCAACGACAATGAGCTGCGTTTCAGCGGCACCACCAAACTGCGTGGAGTGAAAGGTGGGTCACTAAACTTCTGCACACATCTGCACAGATAATAAGCTCTTATAATGCCAACACTATTCATTCAGAGCGCATAGTAGATGGCAGCTTGGTCTGGCCACACTCTAGATGCCAAAACACACCCAGAGCTGATCAAACTTGGAGACTGGCTTTGTTAGATGTTGTTATTTTCAAACTTCTTAACTAATTACTTCATAAATTCATAAATGTTTAAGATTTTCTACTTGTTTTAATGTTATATCATGTATGTATGTATGATTTTGCATTAAAAGCAGTAATTTAGGGACTGTTTCCATCTCCCAGTTGTTCCAGTTTGGCCTGCGTTTTTTTTCCCCAGCAGTTGGATAACAATAATCTTCACTCTATAGAAAGCTCAACACTTTAATCCAGTGGTTCTCAAAGTGGGGTCCGTGAAACTTTTTTTTTTTTATTTTGTTCCAGTGGTGGAATCCCAATGTCACATTATCAAAGATATTACATTTAGGGGTCCAAGCGTCAAAGTCAACTCAGACCTCATGTCTTCTCTCAGTGTAAATTTCAAGAAATAAAAAAAGTCCTATAGCTGCAAAAAAATCATTAAATTTTTTTCCCTGAAATAAATTTATACACAAACGTTTAAGAACCACTGCTTTAGTTTATATATATATATATATATATATATATATATATATATATATATATATATATATACACACACACACACACACAGTGGTGCTTGAAAGTTTGTGAACCCTTTAGAATTTTCTATATTTCTGCATAAATATGACCTAAAACATCATCAGATTTTCACACAAGTCCTAAAAGTAGATAAAGAGAACCCAGTTAAACAAATGAGACAAAAATATTATACTTGGTCATTTATTTATTGAGAAAAATGATCCAATACTACATATCTGCGAGTGGCAAAAGTATGTGAACCTTTGCTTTCAGTATCTGGTGTGACCCCCTTGTGCAGCAATAACTGCAACTAAACGTTTCCGGTAACTGTTGATCAGTCCTGCACACTGGCTTGGAGGAATTTTAGCCCATTCCTCCATACAGAACAGCTTCAACTCTGGGATGTTGGTGGGTTTCCTCACATGAACTGCTCGCTTCAGGTCCTTCCACAACATTTTGATTGGATTAAGGTCAAGACTTTGACTTGGCCATTCCAAAACATGAACTTTATTCTTCTTTAACCATTCTTTGCTAGAACGACTTGTGTGCTTAGGGCCGTTGTCTTGCTGCATGACCCACCTTCTCTTGAGATTCAGTTCATGGACAGATGTCCTGATATTTTCCTTTAGAATTCACTGGTATAATTCAGAATTCATTGTTCCATCAATGACGGAAAGCCGTCCTGGCCCAGATGCAGCAAAACAGGCCCAAACCATGACACTACCACCACCATGTTTCACAGATGGGATAAGGTTCTTATGCTGGAATGCAGTGTTTTCCTTTCTCCAAACATAACATTTCTCCTTTAAACCAAAAAGTTCTATTTTGGTCTCATCCATCCACAAAACATTTTTCCAAAAGCCTTCTGGCTCGTCCATGTGATCTTTAGCAAACTGCAGATGAGCAGCAATGCTCTTTTTGGAGAGCAGTGGCTTTCTCCTTGCAACCCTGCCATGCACACCATTGTTGTTCAGTGTTCTCCTGATGGTGGACTCATGAACATTAACATTAACCAATGTGAGAGAGGCCTTCAGTTGCTTAGAAGTTACCCTGGGGTCCTTTGTGACCTCGCCGACTATTACACACCTTGCTCTTGGAGTGATCTTTGTTGGTCGACCACTCCTGGGGAGGATAACAATGGTCTTGAATTTCCTCCATTTGTACACAATCTGTCTGACTGTGGATTGGTGGAGTCCAAACTCTTTAGAGATAGTTTTGTGACCTTTTCCAGCCTGATGAGCATCAACAACGCTTTTTCTGAGGTCCTCAGAAATCTCCTTTGTTTGTGCCATGATACACTTCTACAAACGTGTTGTGAAGATCAGACTTTGATAGATCCCTGTTCTTTAAACAAAACAGGGTGCCCACTCACACCTGATTGTCATCCCATTGATTAAAAACACCTGACTCTGATTTCACCTTCAAATTAACTGCTAATCCTAGAGGTTCACATACTTTTGCCACTCACAGATATGTAATATTGGATCATTTTCCTCAATAAATAAATGACCAAGTATAATATTTTTGTCTCATTTGTTTAACTGGGTTTTCTTTATCTGCTTTTAGGACTTGTGTGAAAATATAAAAAATTCTAAAGGGTTCATGAACACTAAGAGTGAATCCCCAATCCAAACCTAGAGGTATTAATGTAACACGTTTTTTTTTAATTTAGTTTTTTATTAATTTATTTATTTTTTGGTATCCACCATAACACTCTCAGAAGGGGTTGACCTCCATCCCAGACATATACACAGTACTTTGCAAAAGTCTGAGGCACATGTAAAGAAATGCTGTAGAGCAAAAATGGCTTAAAAAATAATGAAATGAAATGTTTCAACATTTAAAAAAAGATATTATAAGCAGTAAGCCATAATAAATGACCCAAAGTCGATATTTGGTGTGAGACAATTCTTTGCTTTAAAAAGAAAAAAATGTAGTCTGAGGTCCAATGAGTGCAGTTTGATAAGGAAATGAGCTGTAGGCTTTACTGAGCATCTTCCAGAACCAGCCGCAGTTCTCCTGGACACTTTGTCACAGTCGCGTCTTCATTTTGCACCCAAACCCAGCAGCCTTCATTCTGTTTTCTTTTTTATCCTGAAAAGTGCTCTCTTCTGTTCTGAAATATACTGCTCTGGAAAAAATACGAATGTTTGGATTCTAAAATGTTTTCTAATGTTTTGACTCGATAACGTAGATGTCATAAAATAGAAATCTATAACAAAGCTTGTATGAAACAAAAAAACAATAGGGAGCCTAAGACTTTTGCACAGGATTGTTTCAGCTCCATCTAAGCTCAAATATGCATTATGAACCTTAATAAAACTTACAGTATGTTCAAGCCTTTTTTGGCCATAAAATCAATCAGTTTAATTTTAAAACCTGTCCAATTTGACATATACCGGTATAAGAATCCAGGAAGTAGCTGCAATGGACTTGAGTAATCCTACTCGATGTAGTAAACATGATCTGAATAGCAAAATGTGCATTTTTAAAGATAAAATATGAACTGGTTTCACTTCGTACAGTCTCACAAGCAGTCTGTTAGCACAGCAGATGCAAAATTTTTGTCTGAAACATCAGAAACTTTGTGTACGACACTTAATTTTTTTTCATGTTCATTTATATGCTGTATGTACATATAGATCAATTTTATTATTTAAAATTGTCTTTTTTTTCAGTGCCAACAACAACAATCAAACCGAAGGTACAAACAACCCGCCTCCCGACAGTGGCTGTGATGACAACCACTGCATGCAGACAGAATCCCAATGGTATTATTATTCGTTACAGGCCTCTAGTCACTGACAAAGCACACACTTTCAAATCCTAATCATAGCACCATAAATAATTACATAAACATCGGTGAGGAGAAATGAAGCTCTTGTGTGAAAAGGTTTGTCTTTTCACCTCACACCACTAACATTAAATTTGTTCTTAGGAGGGAAAAAGGCTGCAGATAAATCACTCGCTGTGCTTTTGGGTTGTGAGCTGCACATCTTCATTTCTTTGGCTGCTTCCTGTGGACTTCTCCTCCTGTTCCTACTCGCCACCATTCTGTACTGCAATCGTAAGCACCATCACCATCTATAGACCACTTTATAGTCACACTGCCTTTGAGTGACAACCTGAGAAAAAAATAATTCAACCACGAACTCTCATGGTACATAAGAGAGAATATAGAGTTTAGGTTTTATTTTAATTCTATGCTCATGATGATAGAGAGGAAAAAAACGTACATGAAGTTATTTTTTGGGTATTACAGAAATAACTCAGTTTTGACCCTTTAAAAATGTTATGAATTCGTACCCTGTGCATCAGTTACAC